>NW_009696891.1:264-15250 GCF_000703405.1 Apaloderma vittatum
ATGCTTTGCTTCTCTTCACACAGTACTTCACGAGTGGCCTGAGTGTATGCTCAAGGCCTCTTTGCTCTCCACCTGATGGCCATAGAGTTCTTGAGTATTTTGCTGACAGAAGGAAACGAACCAGTTCACACTTAATATTCTCTCATGCTTCCCTTAATCTTGGAGCCCTACGTACTTTTCTTTAGGCCAAATGGGCTTCCATGTATCGTTTTTTCAGTGTTTCAACACCACCAGGGACATTGTGAGTACAGCTGCTATCTAATAAATAATTTAACCGAAACATTTTCCTCCAGCCATATCAACCCCCATAGATACAACAGTTGTAATGATGCCTTGGCCTCTTTTAGAGGGTAAAAAGAAAAGCCGGGGTGTTCTCAAAGTAAAGGGTTCTGTCAAGGCTCAGTGTGGATGTACACATGGAAAGGAAAATGGGAGTACACAAAACGCCTGAGTAATCCTGCATCCTGGGCAGAGCCTGGGTGGAGTCAAATCCCGTGTCCAGATTAACATTCCTGGAACTCCTGAAACATGCTATGAGCTTGTTTCGGTTTTTAAAACATTCTACACGCTTGCGAAATGGCAAGGTGAATTTGACAGTTGCACCTTCGCTTTACTTAAACATTCCTAAATTAAAAATTTGGACAAATTATAGAATAACTTCTGGAGAATGGGAGTTGCCTTTGGTGTTGCCTTTTGGAGCAGTACTTTGTATGTTCAGCCTTGCTTTTATTTGTAAAAGATAGATAAGGCTAATTCTAATCCGGGGGAAGAAAAAATGACTGGACAACTAAATGAAAATGTAAATTTGCTGACTGGATACTCTTTTAGCAAAACAGGATACAATGGCAGGAAACAGTCCTGTTTATATTTTCAGTGTAAACAAGCTGGTCGGTTCTGTGGAAGCCAAGCAGCACTGAGCACTATCTCACCATCTGACGTGCCCCTCCCTTACCAAGAGGAGCATGACTTTACTCTCTCCCCTCTTTCCTCTCTGGGAAATTTGAAAATAAGATGAGACACAGCAAAGTCCATTCTTTAAATCTTCTGGGAAAATACAGTAAAACTCACATGGGAGTAAAATCTGAGTGCAAGAACTTCAACCTAAGCAAAGCTGAGGGAAAAAGATGAAAAGAGAAAATAAGGCAAGATCTATTTTACTGTACCCCTTGCTTGTATGTAAGGAGGTGGGGAAAAACCATTTCCAATTTCACTCCTAGGAAAGCTGGACCAACCTCTGTAATTTCAGTTTAACCTTCACCATTTCACTCAAGGGCAGGTTCACACTGTACCCATCAGACCTCAGGGGTCTGTTGTGATGAACCAGAAATATCGCGAAGGAGAAATATATATTGGTACCATCTTGAATGTATAAATACAGTATTCTGGACAGCCTACCAGGAATCTTGTGAGCATTCTGAAGGCAGAAAGGTCACCGAGACAAGGCCAGGTAACATTTTAACAGGACTATCAACATGCATACGTGCCTCTTCATCGTAGCCCTGCTGCAAAGAACTGATGATACTCTGATGTCCAAGGTGTCTTTCTTCACTCAGATATTAAAATTGAATATCCTAATATGAAATCGGGTTGTTACAGATTATAGTAAACAGTTTATGTCATGAAAATTGTCACTTTTTTTAAAAAAATATGTGTTAATTGTATGAGCTACTGTATTTTGTTGGAGCTGGTAAAGGGGTAATTTGGAAGGATAAGCAGGTAAAGGACCCCAGGTGACTTCTCAGGAAAACCTGGGAGGATATTATGTATCTTTGCATTTCAAAGACTATCACATAATGTCCTGGTTATTTAAATTTCAATGAAAGTAAATTCTTATGTACAATTCAGTCAATCAAAATTTACACTATTCACTATAAATACAAAAAACTAAAGGCTCTCACACTCGTATGGCTAAAATGCTACTCCTGAGACTGTTGTTCTCAAGTGGTCAGTATCACGAGTGTTAAGTTTCTCTCCCCACAATTTGTTATGAAAAATTAAATGGAAAAATCAGGTTTGACATCGATTACAAGGCTTTACTGTATGTATCTCTTCAGAGAGAAGGCACGTGTGTAAATAACGTTGGTATTAGCCGGGTTTCCCCATGGGTTACACATAGCTACATTTGTTTTACACATCACATGTAATGGGCAAAGTTCTGTCTCTAAAAACGTCCATGGGCTCACAGTCAATGACTTAAGGAGGCCAGAAGTTCATTTACTTTACATTGCTTTGTTGGCATACTCTGAATTTATACCAATGTTATGTAATTACACTGTACCTGTGTAATGTGGTTGTGTTAAAATACCCCACAGTTTGTCAGCATCAACTCTTGGAGTTTCCTGACTTTTCAGTTTAGTGCCTTGATACTCCCTAAAATGATTTTGTAGCTTTGCAATTAATTTCTGAAAAAAAAAAAATTGTTTTGGAATTACCCACGCAGACTTTCCAAATGTAGCTATTGTAGCTGCCACTGTAGTCCTGCCAGCACTATTTATCTGTTCTTTGTTGGGACGAAGAATAGCTTGCTCATATGTTTGCACAGAATATTTCTAACTGGCTCGAGGTTTAGCAGCTTATGTTCAGAGATAGAGAAAGAGCAAGAAAATTTGCTGGGATTTTAGCAGCAGTGTGCTTACCAACTCCAAGATGACGTTTTCTTTTCAGGATCAACCTTTGGTTTCTTTCCAAGGAGGCTTACTCTAGATAAGTGCCGTTCATTTCCTTATCATGTGAATTATTTACTGGAACTGGTGTGTAAGTCTTATTTTATCTGCTCCCTTTCACTTAGTGTTATGTGCACATACATAATTCTCTGATTCTGACAGCTGTGAAATGATCCTTTTTTTTCCTCTTCTTTCCAGTAGACTTCACACAAACACCTAATTTCTTTTAATATTCTGACTTTTCCACAGGCCTTCTGTATTCCAAGAGCTTCCTTCAAGTTACAAAAAATGCAGACATGTTTTAAAGCAAGAGCTCCTACTTAAAGTCTTCCTGTTTCATTTCAATTGGTAAGGAGTTTCTTCTTTTGTGTTATCAGATGTGTTAGTCAAGGAAGGTTGATGGGCTTGCATTTCAAATCCTAGCAATGTGTGACTGGTTCCTCAAGCTCTGTTTTTTGACTGGGAGTAAGTCTCTTGGACTAGTCTCATTTTCCTATTTCCTACCCTTAAAGGATAATTCAATTAAACAAATAGATTATTTCAAATTGTGGGCAACTCCAGAGAAATAGGCTAAAATAAATAATAACATGAAAAGAGGTAAGAGAAATCCCTAACTTGTCAACTCTGAATCCTCCTGAAGTCCATTGCTTTACATTTTACCTTTGTAAGCAGATTCATTCTAAAAACCCAAATGGTGAGGACAGGAAAATGAGATTACAGTACCCCAGAGTAGCTGGAAGATATTCCTGGAGTCATCCCAGCATTTGAGGACAGCTGGATTACATTTCTGGTGCAACACATCACACATCTCTAGGGAAAGGATTTGATTTTGTTTTTGCTGAAGTGTCTCTCCGGCAAAGATATCATGAGCCCACTCTCACACACATTAGAAGTGGAATGGGTTGCACTGGTTGCATCTGGAGGACAGGGTGGAGCTGTAGTGTGGGAAGGAGAACCCAGTAAAACCCACACAGATAACATACAATAGCAATTGTAATAATTTTTTGTAATTTTTGTTTCTTGCCCCCACGCCCCCACCACACACTGTGAACACCTGTATGGATTTCCTTTTTGCTGATGAGCAGAAATTGTTGATAAAATAACTGCAGGCTCATCTGAAAACTAAAAGTAGCCTGCAGTAAATTGGTAACCTGTAGAGGCTGTTCTTCCTTCGTGGAGCAGAAGCTACTCACCCATCTGCAGTTAAATGAACTTCAGTATGGAGTGAATTCTGTGAGGATATTAACTAATTGTGAAATCATTCTGTAAAGGCCACTGCTCATTTAGCACAGTCCCAAATTATTCTGTCCCGTTAAACTATGAGGAGTTTTCTTTCATTCTATTTCAGACATTTTTTCTTAGGCATTTTTAGCTTTAGCTTTTGAGCCACTGTTGGAAAAGAAAAGTGAAAAGAGGAATGAGTGATCCCCTTGAAATTGGCAGGAACGAGAGGAGGTCTGGCAATAATCTAATTCACAAAAACATAGAGGTCCAGCAGTGGCTCTCCTAACACTTCATGTTGAAGCAAGAAAAAAAAAAAAGTCTTGGTTAAAAGGCAGTGTGATGAACATGCTGGTAGGCTGAAAAAGATTTTTAATCCTGCTAAGACAAGAATGAAATTCTACAAAGCTCTTCCTGGCACCTCTCTCCTGTCTGGCCCTTGCATATCACTGTGGCGTTACTATGCAGAACAGAGACAGTTTAATTTACATTGCTTATTGAATAAATTCACTCTCAAAGATGTAGATTCTGTTGCTGATATCCATCCGGGCAAACCACTCAATCAACTTGCCTGGGGACCATTGCTTCGTGAAGGAAGAATAATACTTGCCAGGGAAGTAGGCTGCCAAAGCAGCACGTTGTTTCAGCATCTCTATTCCTTTGCAGCACAGTTACACGTGCACTCAAACACTATCAAAAGCACAGACATATGAAACTTGCCTCCCTGTACCCTTCCCATACGTCTATCAGCTAGATGACCTTAAACCTCACCCCCAGTGCTTTCCTGCTGGTGAGCGGCCCTTGAGTTGGGTTTTACACACACACTTAAATTCCACCAGCAGCTCTTCAAAACCTTGTGGTTGGACTTTTAGTACAAGGAAATCCTCACTGAGAAATTAAATATCTTCTGCAGCATTACATTCACTCCTGGCATGCTTATTTGGTGCAGGGAGTGCCAAATTGTCTAGTTCTGACTCAGCCACTAAATCTGCTAATAATCACATAATCTGTTCCCAGACAGTTCTAGTAATGGCAGCCAGGTGGGAAAGACTAAAGATAGCCCATTAGTTTAGTTAATTCCTTGTAAAACCACATGCCATTCTGCATCTGTTTCAGATATCTCAACTGTGGATGTTCAATGCAAATAGTAGTTAATGGTGAGGTTTTCTGGCATAAACAAACAAGTTTCGTTGATTTGGAATTTCCTAGAAATTCATAGAATGGTTTGGGTTTGAAGGGACTTGAAAGACCATCTAGTTCCAACCCCCTGCCATGGGCAGGAACACCAGGATTCCCAGGTCCTTTTCTGCAAAGCTGCTTTTTAACTACTTGGCTCCCAGGATGTCCTGGTTCCTGGGGTTGCTCCCCACCAGGGGCTGGACTTCATGCTTCCCTTTGAAGGTTCCTGTCAGCCCATTTCTCCAGCCTGTTGAGGTCCCTGTGGATGACAGCATAACCTTTTGGTGTATCAGCCACTCCTCCCAGTTTGGCATCACCTGCAAACTTGCTAGGAGTACCTTCCACCCCATCATGCCAATTGTTAGTGAAGATGTTGAACAGGAGTAGACCCAGTGTTCATCCCTGGGATGCACTGCTTGGTACCAGCCTCCACTGCTTGTTACCACTACCTCCAGCTGCAGATGCTACTGAATCCACCTTCCTGTCTGCTGGTCCAGCCTCAGGTTCTCTGCTGATGAAGTTCCTTTGGCAACACAGGATCATGGAGGAAAAAGATAGCAGTGGCCATTGTTCCAGGATGTTGATTGAAGCTTAGTGATATGACAAAAGATTAACATAGACAGAGCCAAGAAAGACTGGGAGAAGAACCAGCGCGCAAAGGGCATCACTTGGGGTTTGGAAGGAAGGAAAACAGTAAGGGACAAGTGGTGTGTTGGGAAAAGCTGTAACAACCACCTGAACAAGTTCTCCCTAGAACAAAACTAAGATTTGAGTGTTCCTATGTTGTCAGCAAATAACTGGAAAACTCACTGGGATTTGTGCACCATGTTTTCATCTAGGTAAGCAAGAAAATGACAACATACTATGACTGATTATGGAGTAACAAAAGTCAGAATTGTGGAATCAGTTTTACAAGTGACCATCATATACTGACAATGGAAGTCAGAAAACCCCAAACACGCAAAATGCGAAGCACACGTTAAGCAAGACAGTTACAAACACATGCATGAAAAAGGTAGGAAGCATCTAAAAATTATTATTGTCCAGTGAACCTTAATTTAGTTCACTTGCATGCACAAACTTCTGTGATCACATGTAGTGTTTTCTCCAGATATCAGTTCTCACAATGGATTCTAAGCCTGGTGTTTAGAGAACTTAAAATTTCAGGGTAAAGACAACTATGAGTTGTACGATTCCTATTGTTGCATGAGAAGGTACGATAATGAAAAAAATAAATCTCATTGTTAAACCAACTAAATACTGTCTTTCAGACATAAGCACGTGACCCACTGCTACAGGAAAATTATCAGATATTTGGCAAGTTACTTGAAAGTATTTTTCCGGTGGTCATTAGCTATGTTTTTCTTTTCAGGTGCCCAACTTGAGATATTTAGAGTCAGATTTACAGCACTATTTGCAAAACCAGAGAAATCAAATGACAGCTCTATACAACTACTGTAGAAAGCTCCTGTGTAAAGATCAGAAGAGAATTTGGAAAACAGAATTAAACACTCACTCGCTTCTGATAATCTCGGGTCAATAAAATTTCAGTCTAGGCAAACAGTCCTCCTAACCACAAAATCAGTTTCCCTCTTCAAGTGGCTAAGTAAAGAGCAAGCATCTTTACTTTTCAGCACTCAGAAGCGAGAGTAGCTGGAGTGTGAATTTCAGCAGTTCAGCTAGAGTAGCTTAGCTTAGTTAAACTAAAATGTTTTTAACCTCCTTCCCTGAACTTCAGCACTCAGTTTGCAAAATGGAGATAATGACAACGAGCAACTCTTACCATGGACAAGATAAAGAGTGAAACCAAGTTCACCCTGTCTAGCTCTAACTGGCCTGAAAAATTTAGTGTCTAAATAAAAGCATTTGAATTAAACAATGTCCATACGAAAAAGGGAAACTCCTTTGACTCAGAGAACTTGCTTTACACAGATGACAGGACACAGGGATGCAAGTTAGATACTGAAATAAGGCTGACTATACTACATCCAAATTCATTAACCATATATGAAAGACTAAGAATAATTGAGAGTATGAAAAAATCATGGAAATGACTGTACAGTAAGGTTTAGAGCAAAAAAGAACTCAAATTCACTCAGGGAACACTGCTTTTGCAAAACAAAGGCCTGGCTTCCTTGAGGAAAAAAAGGAAAAGAAAAAAAAAAGCTGTATCACTTTATAATTGAATAGAAGCTATCCATACAAACACAGTTAACACATTAATCCAGACATTTATTTAAAATGTCTTCTTGATTCTGGAACCTAAGGAGTCATTTGCAGTGGAAGGAGTCAGTACAAATTTAGTCTGACGTCCAGAAATTTCAGTGGTCTTGTAGGATGAGAGGAAGCTGTGCAACTTCTCACGACCTTTTACTGCCCTTTTGTAACACGAACAGATATTATTACAATATTGTTTACAAAGCAGTTTAGGTTTCAGAACCAAGGAACTTTTAAATAACATGTCCGATTTGTTTGCATTCCAGTGCAACTAATGTCTTGAGTGTCATTTTTTGTGAGAAACATGCCCTGCTTTTAATAGTGCTCTTCTGGGGTTAGCCTGTCTCATTTTCTTCTACTACAGAACCCACATACTGATGTGTAGCATCAATTAAATTTCCAAGCCTGAAGCTACAGAACATGAAATTCTCTAGAGCTAAAATAATTACTCCATTTTCAGCTTGCTTCATAAATAGCACACTCATCCTAGAGCTTGAAATTCCCAACCAAGTATTTCCTGAGAGTTCCTACAATTAATGTTGTAGGTTTGGTCTAGTATAATGTCCCTATCCAGGTTCACAGAATCATAGAATGGCCTAGGCTGGTTGCTGCTCTCCTTTGTGCATAAGGTAAGCAAAATACAACCTTAAATTTTCCAAAACTGATGTCAGGAAGGACAAACCTGATGTAAACAGGCACTGTTACAGAACTTGATTTAAAAACTCTTATGTTTGGAGGACAATGGCAGTAGAAGTTTATGTTACAGTTTGCAAACTACTGCTGTGAGTTGGCATCAGTATATTTTGTTGTATTTATTTTATATATATGTGTGTGTGTGTATAATAGTATCACAGAATGGCTTAGGTTGGAAGGGACCTTAGAGATCATCTAATCCAACCTTCCTGCAGGGGATACCTGCAGGGATACCCTTAACTAGCCCAGGTTGCTCAAGGCCTCATCCAACCTGGCCTCGAACATCTCCAGGGAGGGGGCATCCGCAACCTCTCTGGGCAATTTATTCCAGAGTCTTGCCACCCTCGTACTGAAAAATTTCTTCTTAAGATCCAGTCTAGGCCTATTCTCCTTCAATTTAAACCCATTTCCCCTTGTCCTATCAGTGGACACACTGGTAAAAAGTCCCTCCCCAGCCTTCCTGTAGGTTCCCTTCAGGTATTGGAAGGCAGCTATTAGGTCCCCCCAAAGTCTTCTCTTTGCAAGACTGAACAATCCCAGCTCCCGCAGCCTGTCCTTGTAGTAGCAGAGGTTCTCCAGCTCCTGGATCATCCTTGTGGCCCTCCTCTGAACACGCTCCAACAGATCCACGTCCCTCTTACGGTGGGGACACCAGAACTGGGCGCAGTATTCGAGGTGGGGTCTGAAAAGAGCAGAGTAAAGGGGGAGAATCACCTCTCTTGACCTGCTGACCACGCTGCTCTTGATACATCCCAGGATGGGGTTGGCCTTCTGGGCTGCATGAGCGCACTGCCGGCTCATGTTGAGCTTCTCATCTATCAACACCTCTAAGGTCCTTAGAAATACTGTTAAACAGGTTTACTTTTGCAATTATACCGATGCCAACAGTTTTGTGTAAATAGTTGATAGATTTTCCTACGTTAAATCACTGGGGAAATATAGTATGTTTTAATTTGGGGGTTAAAGACCAGAGCGTAAGCAGACTCTGAGCACGGACTGGCCAAAGCACAGTGCTTCTCCATGAAGGGGACTCCACCTCACAGCTCACAGGAGAACAAACCGGTCTGGCTCCCAGTGACCTTAAAGGCATCCAGTCAACTTAGATTAAGAGAATCTGGTTCTGGAGATAGAATTTGTGAATACCATCTAAATCCATGACACTGGGCAAATGGGCACATACACTAGGTGGATTTGAGTACTCCTTTGAAATAAACCATATACTTGGAAAGCACATCCAGCTTTTCTGTTGCTATTGCTTTTTTCATGTACAGGAATCTTTTGTTTAAAAAATAGCAGTAGTCTTCTTTCCTCCCTCTCCTGAGTTACTTACCATTCTGTTCTGATGATTGTTTCAGATGATGAAGTCATACCTCAAAGAAATCCATAGAGAATCTGCTCACAAACCCCAACAAAATAAGCTGGGATGAAGAAGGGAAAAAAAAATAATAAAAAAGATAGACAAGGTGTCTTTCCCATTTACTAGAATTTGGTTACTTTTTAATCCATATAACCTCCTGTTCATATATATTAATAAATGAACACAGCTCATGTATCTTTGTAAGCATCACACATCACAAATAGTGCTGTTTACTCTCCTTCAAGAACATGCACTATGAGTCTGACAGAAGAAAAATAATAAAAATACAAAATAAAAAAAGAGCAAGCCTGGCTGTTTGAATCTAGGTTGCAGCTAGCAATTACTTGTGCAACTGAATAAAGAATCCCTAAGGTCTGGTGTACATTACCAAGCTGCCTTTTGTAACCACAGGTTTGCATGAGTCCACATGCAAATTTGTTAAAAGCAAGCGAAATCTACCCTACAACAGACCACACCAGAGAGATCTGTCACTTTCCAGATTGCATCCTCAATTAACCTGACTGGAGCCTAGAAAACAGACATCTCTCCCCACATCTTGGAGCAGGGATGACTGAGTTAAGCCGAAAGGATTTGGCTTAAGAAATGTGGTGGTGAAAGACAGCTAAAATGCCCGATATCTCACTCTTACTGTTTCAAAGTTGTAGTTTGCAATATCAGCTCCCCTTTGATTTCCAGGACTCGACAGGAAGAGTGAAACAACTTGGGGAGATGAAGCACCTCTGTGAACTCAAGTCCCTGCCCCTAAGGTTATGGAGTACGTAGAATTTAAGACAGACTGTTATAACAAGAGTTGTATCAAAATGAAATAAAACCTTTTATCCAGACTCTGGTCCATCACTGTGGCCTCAACGATGTGGGCTCCAAAGAAGCACCTTTATAACTACTGCTTTCTGTTCACATGCTAAAACACAAGTATCAGTTATCAATGAAGGGCAATCTAAAGCTTTAAAAAGTGACTGAGAACGCATTCTATCCAAAAGCCTGGGTAAAAAACTGCAGTGGGCTGGCATTCATCAGAAAAGTCTAGCAGTCCACTCCAATCTCCATAGGAACTATGTTAACAGGAGTTAAAAATCCTATATGCAAAAGCTTTTAGTTCTGCTTTACTCATTTGCTCTGCAATACATTAAAAATAATAAAAAAATCAACAGCATGGTTTTCTCATTTTTGTGTAAAATTTGCTTGGCTTTTCAACTCTTCCTTTACTGAATGTTTTGGAAGTTAGATTCTTCCAAGACAAGAAGGCAGTGCAGCCTCAAAAATCAACAAGAGAGCTCTGTTTTAAGTCTCTGGTCTTTAAAGAGTGTGCTCAGTTTCTCCAGCAATAAAAAAATAAGAACGTCACAAGGGACTAAGATGTCTCTTCTGCTTTTGCAGCTACCCTGCAAATGTGCACCAGAAGTACATGTATTTTTTATGCAAAGTAATCTAAAACTTGTATAAGAATTCTTAACTGTTATTCTACCCAATGTGAAAACCGATACAGATACATTTAATTAGGCAGCCATCTGATACCTCACCTGCAGAACACAGCCATGCTACTCCTAAGGCATTTCTAATCTTAAATCCTATAGCGAATATACAACTTGAACTTTTCCTCAGAGCGTATGTGTTGTCATACAATTATGAAATAAACATCTCTAGTGCCCACCCCACTAATTTCTACTGAGTAAACCTGATTCAGAAAATTCACTGGTAAAACTACTTGTTGGATTACAAAACACAGTAGCATAGCTGACCACTATGTTAGAATAAATACCTAATGAGCACATGCGGTAGTGAGCTTTTTAAACCAAGTCAGTACGGTTTTAAATAACTCATTCTTAATTCTGTGGGTTTTTTTTTTCTATTAACATCACATTTTATTAAAAAAATAAGTTCCCTATATTTAACATGTATATTAGCCTGCTATATATGACTGAAAATCGTGAGACCTTTAACATTAAACGATAATAAATCAAACACTTTCTTCACAGCTTTGAAAAAGGGGAGGACAGGGAAAAAAAAGGAAAAGGAGGAAGCACCAGGCCATTCTTAGCAAGAAAACCAAATAGTTCTACAGCGTTAAATTATGAACCTGCATCACCAGCATTAGAAAATGAAAACTATTATATCAACCAATTCTGGATATATTCCATATAATTAGAACATACCATTGGGAAAGACTAGACTGGAAAAGAATACATTCTATCTGCAATTGTCTCTTTTCTGTATTTCCAATAAATTGGTTTTTTTTCTTCTCTACAGGCCATCACTGATGAACTACTATTCCAGTATGTCAGTCACACTATAGCCAGACACAAGACCCTGCAGGGAAACAATCTGGGACAATTTTTTCACAGATTTTGCCTAACAATAGCAAGAATACTGGATAAATCTGATGGAGGAAACAACTCAGAAGTGTGCACATTGCGTATTTAATTTGTAGTCCAGAAAATTGCCCCCCCATAGTTTCAGCAAGAATCCTGTGTAGGAGTAATCTCTACCGTAACGTATATATGTGATGTTTAGATGTTCTCCACGGGGCCCAGGGTCTATGCGAGAAGGAAGCGATAAGGGAACAAACAACTTCCCTAAATCCCACAGGTTATCTGTGCAAGAGATTAGCAGCCCATGGTGGTATTGCTCTACCTGCCATCACTCAGCCTTGGTGAGCGAACCCCCTTTTAAACAGAGGGTTTCACAGAGAGAATCCTCTGTGCCAAAATGCCCCCGCAAGAACGTCAGTAGCAGCCACATTTTCAGAGTTTAGTGAGAACGAAAAGTCGTGGAGAACCTCAAGTTCTGGGTTACATTTGCTGTTGTGTATAAAAATTGATCTTGGGGGACACAGAGTGCAGCTAATGAATTCTCTGCTGCCTCCGTTTGGTAGAAGGGAATGACAAATGACATTCCCAGTAGAAAAATCAGGAGAGAAAAATGCTATCTCTGCAAGAAGGGACAGAAGGTCCCTCTCCTCCCCCAGCAGATTCTTTCCTGGAAAGAGACAGTTCCTGGTTCCCTTCAAAGATATCTGTATTAGTAGAAGACAGGAGATATGCGTGAATATATATCTATATATGTATATATGTATCTATACACAGATATATAGATATATCTCTTTGCACAGTCTCTTACTTCCCTCATTTGGATACCAAAGCCTTTCTACAACATGTTGGCAGTTTAAGACACAATGGCATTTTAGCTTGTTGTGAAATCAAAATACACTGGAAATATCCAAACAAATCCCAACATTAGTCTGATGTTTCCTAAAGCCAAGAACAAACAAGCAAGCAATGAACACTAGTATTTTGGTTTTTTTGCATGGATATTACAAAAAATAGTAATCATACACTTTTTTTCTTTTTAAATGTTCATTACTTAGATAAAGCACATATGAATGTAACATTCAGAATTGTAACATAGAAAATGTAATGTGGGCAATCTGCTATTCCAAGTACACTTACCAAAATACAATTTTATAATGAAGAAAGTCTCAAAATACACCTGTACAACAACTGGGATCCACAAAATATGATTTAATAGTATCACTCAAGATCACTTCATTGAAACCACTTCTATAATACTGTTTGAATAGTCATCCCTGGTCAAAGAGCATTCTCCCCCTTTCGCTAGCCCGTCCCACTGAAGCAAGGGTGGAATTTTAATCGCAATGTGTATCTTTTAAAACCCCAAATCTGAAGCAGTCCTAGTAACTATTACACTGCCTACACTTAGATACTGGGAGGATGGGAACCACCCTCTCTGAGGCCATGGTACACCGAGACACTTACCCATATTATTTTTTGTAGAGCAAGCAGAACAATCTTGAAAAGGGCAACTAAATAGGGTCAAAATATGAACTCATCATCTCACTACTGATTCATTCTCTAGGTGTTACTTAACCCTGTAACATTACAACTTTACTGAAAAAGAAAAAGTTAACCATTTTATCCTATAAATATTTTCTTTATTTGCTTTATGTTTAGAAGTTGCTATTTAAGTTCTATTAACAGAAATACATAACAAAAGCTCCCTACCAAGTGGAAAAAAAGTAATTACAAATGCTGAAAAAGTTGGCCTCATTAACATATGTACAGACTTGCTTACTTAATACACATCTTTGTGGGAATTAAATCATTTTATGACACACATTTATACAGGCATTAAACATTCCCAAGTAACTTTGAGCAGAGAATACGCCAAATCTGTAGTCTGGGCAGACAAAAATGTATATGTCAGTTCTGATTGTGGAGTTAACATGCAACAGATACAACACTCAGTCTGAGCTGCTGTTGATAAGTTGTTCTGTTTTTTCCTGCAAAGATCTTTCCATGAAACTTGGGTCTTTTTGTCCCTTCTTTTCCTTGTTCTGCTGTTCTTGCAGCTTCAGGATTAAATTTCGTATTTCTTCTCTTTTGGTTTTCATTCTTGGGCGTGGAAACCAGTCTGTTAAGTTCATTGGTAGCTCAAAACTCAGAATGGGATTCTGAAAAGAAAGGCCATTTGGATGTTATACAGTGAGGGGAGAGGGGATGTTATACAGTGAGGGGAGGGGAAAGAACTGTATTGGGAAAAAGTACATTTTTCCCCACCTCACTCCAACATCATGAAACAAAATTGCTACTATTTTTGCATTTTGTACATGTACAATTAAGGTAAAATCAACCAAGCTCTAGTATGTTAAAGGGTAACATTCATCCAGATCATAGTTCTAGTTATTAGAGTGCCCAAATAATCTACTCAGTTTGCTACATCTTTCAGACAAAGTATTTGACTGCAGAGATGTGTAAAACTGTTTTATTTTTTAAAAAGATAGTGAAAATTATTGTAGTGATATAGCACTTTGTTTCTAAAGCATGACTAGCATGAAAATCTGGAGCTCATGAGGAATCTCCTGCTAAATACTCCTGGTCATTAGGACCATAACCAACTAGAAAAGCTAATTCTACATTTCACCCTAAAAAATAGGGCCTGTGAAAATGCCCTAGCTACCACCAGCCTTTTTTACACTTAGATTCTGTTTTCTTGCTAGAGGTCATTCATCCAAAGAATTAAAAGAACTATCATTGTGAGACATTATCTGCACCACCACTTCTCTGACACCATATAACCATTTCACCCTAATTAAACAACAGTTCGTAGAATAATGTTTTAACTCAGAAATTTATCCCTTTATATTTTAGCTTTTATCATTAACAGAGCAAAATGACATTCATTCACTGAGCTAACTTGGGAAACACACTAGTTACATTCTGCACAGGAACAAGACAATGCCTACTGTTGCACTAGCAACATTACTCCACATCCAAACAGAGCATAAACTAGATAATACAGCAGCAAAATAAACCTGCTATGTTGAACTGACTTTGCCAATGAAGCTACTTAACACCAGTAGTAAGCAGACTTCGGAAGACTAACACTAAAGATGCAGAAAACCATGGCCAAAAATTAAATAAATAGGTTTTCTACCTTTTCAATTAGGAAATGGGCCAAAGGCATGAGAACAGTAGCACACAATGAAGCTGAGCAGTACTGGTTTTGTTGTTGCTTGGTGTGGGGAAGAAAGCAGGGACACAGATCAGAGGCCACTTGTATTCTGCTGCCTTCGAGCTTCCTTCTTGCTTTGCGAACCGGCATTACCCGTTCTGCCTCC
>NW_009696892.1:0-257 GCF_000703405.1 Apaloderma vittatum
GGCGCGGTTTGTGCCAGCCCGGCGTGCAAGGTGCTCAGTTTTACTGCAAGCCTCTTACTTTCGGAGGGGGAAGGTTGATCCTGCCTTCCCTTCCCCAATACCACCTCCCCATCGCAGCTGGGTATGTGTGTATGTGTGGTGATGGGGGGTGTTTGAGCTCAGATTTCCAAAATAGCAAGATACTGGGATGTCCTCGCCCTGCTCCCAGCCCCAGCGCTGCTGCCCTTGCCCTGGGCAGGGACCCCTCCCACAGCCCA
>NW_009696893.1:0-14281 GCF_000703405.1 Apaloderma vittatum
TTGGGAGGCACCGAAGTGTTTTGTTTGCCAGGTCGACGGGTAGTTCTGCGTTCCGGCCGCTCGTTTTCTCTGGCCACTGCCTGTGCCCTGGAAAGCGGGTGGGCCACGCTTGCCCTCAGAAGACAGGAGAGTGACAAAGTTGGATGTCAGGACGTTTTGGAACGCGTGCGTGGACGTGACTCAACTGTCAGATGTCGTAAAACAAGATAGTGATGTAGTTTTCTTCACAGTCGCCCAGGTGTGCTTCCTACAGGCTGCAGACACGTATCAGAGACAGACATACCTGGTCATGCGAGTGTGGGAACCCCTTTCCATGTGGTTACAGGCTGTCAAGGCTGGTGCTGAGCCCCACGTGTCCTCAACAGCCCCAAGGTCTCTGGGAGGTGCAGCAGGCTGTGCCTCCCAAGGCTCCACCGCTGGCACAGCCAGGGGTACCCAGTCTTGGACCCCTAGGTTAGAAGGCTGTTTGTACCTGCAGAACAAATCCTGTGGAGGGGAAACACAGATCTGCCAGGCCGGGATCCCGCTCTCACTGGCCTGACGGACCCATCGATGAGGTACCTCGGCTTGCTTGAGCCAGAATGAAACTGAGCCCAGCTGAGCAGGGGATTTGAGGCTTCTCTCTGCCAGACATGTGTACTTTACTCCTGCCCCACATTGAGCTCAAGGAGACCGCACGGTTTTCCATGAAGAGCCAGCTTCCAGCTGGATCAGCAAACAACAAGCTGATCCCACTTGCATGCTGCACAAGGACGTGGATGCACCTGGGCACCTGACAAGGGCTCCTAACCTGGAGCAGAAAGCTGCTGGCAGGGTTATCCCTCGAAGAGCATCGTGATCTTGCAGCACTGCAAATCAGACGTGAACCCTTGCCCCAGCTGCACCCCAGTATCCTGAGCAGCATGGCCGTGCTGTGCTCAGAACAGCTTCGGGCATCCTCCACCCAGCACATGAACTACCATCAAAGCAAGTGTTTGTCCTTCAAACAAGGTTTGTCCTTCGTGTTTTTTTATTACATTCTCATACTAAGCATAGTAAGAAAAATATTGTTTAAATAATTCTGTGTTTCCATAGTGAACCCCCCTTTCCACATCATTCCCTGCTGTTGCTGGAGCCATGCACTGCAGTGATGGCTCGGACCTGCTGCGCCGAGGGGATGGATGCTCAGGGTCTCAGGAGGCTCTTCCAAATGTTTTTATCCACATGATGCCTGCAGGCTTTAATGAGGGCCGTGCAGCTAAGTCACATGAAGAAATTTTAGCTCAAAACTAGCACTAGAGCTTGGGGTAGGTGGGCCTTTGCCTGGTGTAAGAAATGGAAAGAAAAGCTTTAATGCTGATAAGGGCCTGGCTAGAAAATTGAAATACAGAGTTAACACAAGGAAAAATATTTACCCCTCTATGACTTTGAACCTATTTGTTCCGTAAAGGGTACTAATATTTACCTTCTCTGTAAAAGAAACATGCACTTTCTTCTCCAGAAAATATTTTTATGTTTGAAAAGGCCAAACTAGACTTATTTTTAAACGCTATCAATTACAGGGCAGAATGTGTCGCGGAACAACCAAAATAAGGCAGAGGGAGAAATGGTTTCTGTTCTTAGTGTAATACCACAATTTAAAGTTACCAGAATTGAAATAGAAAAGCTAAGGTAGCTGAAATTCTGGAATTTATCACAATTCCAGTGATGGGGAGGAAATGCAAAGGACTTGAGTCTACTTGTGCAACAGATAAAATCAAGAATAGATGTTATTCCACAGAGTATTTTTAAATAATGGCCATCTGAAGTCCAACCTGCCACTGTGTTAGTATCAAAAATTAATACGTGGTGTATGTACTTGCAGCGTGTGCTCCAACAGCTTGCTTCACTGAGCCTTACGATAGCCAGCGGCAGTGTGGTTTTAAATGTCTCTGGTCCCTTTCTTTGCTAATGCAGCAGTAATAATTACTGTTTCCAAAACTGATAACAAAGAGTAATTTTAGAAAGTGGCAACAGTTCTATATCATTTTTAGATTTGTGTATGTTCACTTTTCAGATTCCTCCTTTTTTAGACCTGAGGGTTGTTTTGTCAGCATCATCTGGCTCAGTCGGAACAAATTCAGTCCTCGCCGTCTCTCAGCAAAGTGTGGGACCTCACGTGAGGACACTTGCAGCAGGTCACTGTGGCACAGCCTGGAGATCTGGAAAGCCTTGGGTTCTGGGCTTTTTTTTCCTTTTTTTTTTTTTTTTAGGGGTGCACTTGGTCTTATGTTGAAGTTTCTGACCCCATGAGCACAGTTCCTTGGAGGCAGGGGTGTTGCACGGGTGTGATGGGCGGTGGAGCTGGTGGTTGCTGTAGGTTAGCCTTGATATGAGATTTGTGGATTCTCACAGCACCCCTGCCTGATTGCCTGCTGCTTTTTTGAAGTTTGCATTTTTTGGGATGTTTGTCTGCGTTGCTGATTTCCATCACCAGTTTCATTCCTTCCATTGCCTCCCATGACCTTTTGGGGGAGTGTCCATAAATTAGCTCCTGTTATTTCCCCTTCTGCTTTATTTTCCTTCTCGGTCTTCTTAAATGATTTTTCCCTTAGTTTTCTTCCCAGTAAGTAATTTTGCTAGATTGCTTCATTCAGCTCTTTCTTCTACATGCTGATGCCAGATTATAAAATATATTTGGCATTTGAAATTTATGTGTCTAAATTACTTTTAAAAAGGTACACAAATAATCAAAGTTTCAACGTATGTTATCCACATCAACCAAAATGCTCAGTTGATTAGAGAAATGAGTTGGTTCATTGCCTTTCTCTTCTGTAATCCAGTCGATGTTTGAGACCTGAAGTACCAGGAAAGCCTCTTTCGACACTGGGCCATTCTTGAGGTGCTTTTGATTAACAGATGGAATGTAATGTACTCCAATACGGTTCAATACCTTAAAAGTAGAGTAACACAACGACTGTCAAATCTAGATTCATATCTCGAGCTGAGGAAGCTAAGTCAGGGGGTTCTTTCTGTCCTGTCCACTCTCTAACATACCAGAGACTTGTCTGCTTTTTGGGGAGAACCTGGCAGCTTCTGATGGCGTTATGTACATGGACACAGCATGGATGGCCCTGGCTTGAACGTTGTCCCTGGTGTATAACTTTTCAAGCTTGCCCAAATTTTTCTCATGGTTTAGAAAACAGAGCTTCATCTTTAATTCTTTGCACTGTATGATGTTACGTCTTCAGTTACCATCATGGGAACCGAAAAGAGATTTTATAAATGGTGACTCATCATATAACTTTCAAGTTAAGGAAAATTATAACCCCAGCCTCTACGCTTTAACTTAATTTACATCAGGTGGCATTCCCATTTGCCTCAGAATGTTTATTTTTATGCCTAAAACTCCAAGACTTTCTTTCTGAGGAAAGAGAAGCAGTTGAGTAAAAGCATCATCTTTAAATTATTTATACCTCCTCTCTTTTGCAGTGGAAGACGCTTCTCTGAACATTGTTCTAAAAGCTCCCGAGTCTTTTAATTCATACGCTTTATCTTTGGTTGATGCCAGCCAAGGGTCAAAGTCAAGCTAACATTGAGGCTGCCAGAATTTATTTTTACAGAACCAGAAGCTGTTGGGTACGTGACACTATTTAACAAAAGCAAAAATGTGATGGGGAACATACATTCTCATTTCTCAGACTTAAACTGTTTACCTTGTTGGGGCAGCTGGAGACTCTTGGCTTTTTCCAGGGGAATGGAGCGGTTGCTGCGACGTCCTTTCACGGTGATCCGGGCCCCCCTCCTCAAGCAGCGTGAGAGCGGGCAGGGACCCAGCCCCTGATGCGACTGCAGAGCCTTGAGCCTTCCTTCTGCCACTCCTGTGCTCGCCCCGACTCCCATCACCACGCTCCATCTGCATCCCCCAAAGCAAGCAGACTCCTGCAGCCAGCCCCTCCGCCAGCCCCAGTAAGCAGAATCAGGCGTTCAGTGTCACCGAGTTAGAAGCTGATTCACCAGCATCAGGTGCTTTATGAAACATTTCATGTAATCAGGAAGCCGAGAGCCCCTTCATTGTGTTTATCAGATTGAATACTCCTGGTCGGGCAATCCTCTCGCAGGGAGCTCTCGAGCAATATCGTTGGGGAATTGTTTTCCTGGTACCACGGGAAGCTGCAGCGTGTGGGTGTGGGTGTCTCACACCTTAGGCTGGGCTCCAGCCTGGGACCAAGAGTAGCACAGTCATCAGAATGTAAAATATTTCCTTTGCTCTCCCAGCTCTGAGAAAATGATCACAAGTAAATAGAAAAAAAAGCATGCTACTACTGATCTGTATATTACGAAACTAAATTCTGTCTTCAGCTGTGCTTTAGTGAGTGCTTTGAAGTTCCTGGAGCTGAGTGGATAAAAGAGAGTACTGGTTGGTTTATGCTTTCTCTAAATAACATCCATGTTTACTGTAGGAGTTCATTCTAGACTACATTAAAAAGAAACCCTGAGCTTAGGCATAAATAAATAAAAATACTCTATGCAAAATATTTGGGACACTACAAAAACTCACTATAATGTAAGCCAGCAGCCAGTGGGTCAGAAACAGCCACATCCTTCAGCTTAGTGTCAAAATCTAGAATTATTTGGCTCTTCTCATCTGAGGATAAAATCACAGACACTCAGTTCAGAAAACAAACAGATATTAATAAATTGTATTAAGTGCATAATTTGCCAGAGCTGAAAGTCACTTGATATCAATTACAGAATTAATTTATTCCATACTTGACCTTTTAGTACTTGCAGCGTCTTTTTGGCTTCCAAAGCATATTTATTCAAGTAGCTTCACTGAATGTTGTTGATCTTTGAGTTGAAGATGTCCATCTCATGGTGTACCCAAAAACTGATTCCCAAATGGATTCCTCCTGAACTGGAAGAAATCCATCTTTCTTCGAGAGTAGTTTGTTGTTGTGTGGATCTGTGCACCCACTTCTTATGTGAATATGGGAAAAATGTAGAAGCTATTCTTCAATCAATCCCTAAATAAAATCTAAAGAAAAAATATTCTTTATTCTGCATAAAGGATATGCTATCATTTCCCTCTAAACTAAAAAAGGCAGCTTTCACTTTGATCAGCAGTCAGAATAGTATATGAGAATTAGTAACAAAACATGTTATTTTGGTTTCCTCAAACAATCATTTTGATAAAACTTTTCTTTCTGATGTGATTAATGAGTGTGATTGTAAACCAACACTGGTAATAAAATCTGCATTGTATAACAGGTGCTGTTTAGCCAAATTCACAGGAAAGATCTCGTGCATCTCATGCAGACCTCTTGCATACAGGCATCAAACCACATAAAATGAATGCTGATTTCAGCAAGCCCAGGATTTAGCTTGCAGAAGCCAAAAGCTTTTACCAACAACTTGTTAAAATTCATCTATCAAAACTGCTTCCAGGCAGCATTAAAAATCCTATTTCCGTGAAAAATTGGTACTTTTAATTTCAGAAAATGGCAGGCGAAAACAAGCAAGCGGGTAGGGATTCCATGATATCCCATCACTGTATCTTGGAAATTACTAAAACACATTTGAGTGTCCTTATGTTGCACCTGCACAATTTTTTTTTCCACAACATCCTTCACTTAACATTTTTAAAACCCACCTTTTTCACCTGCCCCCTGGATTATTCACTAGACATGCACATGTGAAGCTTAATTGCGTTACTGCTTCCATTGTCAGGGCACTTTTTTTTTTTAATATGGATTATAACTTCCTTACTGTTAAGGAAATTGTTGCTATTAAGGAAGTGATTGTTATTATTACGGTCCCAGAGATTTCCTTTAGTCTGTTGTGTTTCACTGAACCCAGTAAAAACCTGTGCCTGGCTTTGGGTGTGTGTGTGGAAGCCCCTAAAGGCCCACGCACAGTCCCTTCTCCTTATCATGGTCCTAGTGCCACCACAGGTAACGGCAATATCCAGCACCGTGGAACTACATCTTGACTGTTCCTCCCTGTTTTGTTTCTATCTAGTTGCGTTTTTAATTTATGCTGGATTTTATTGGACATCTATAGCCCTATAAATAACTGTCCATAGGGTAACTGGGAGCGGTTATGTCCATTCCTTCATCGTTCACGTCTTCTAGCTCTACAGCATCACTTTGTTACCAACACAGTACATTTTATGGTGGTCTGCTGGTAATAAATGCCATCAGATGGTAGATTAGCTTCAGGTTTTGTTCTTAAATTTCTCTTATTTTTTAGTTATTTCGGCTCTCAAAAGAAGTGCATTGTACTGAAACACACGGTTAGAAGACATTTTGTGCTAGATGTATAGACAAATTGTGTAAGCCTTTTGTCTAGGCAATCTGAAACCTATTTTGAACATACAATGAGAAGTATTTACCAAGTAAAATTTCTTTTTTACACTGGAGACCCCATTCCTGGCCCTACTACTTATTTAGAAGAATGAACTGGCACACAGCAAGTGGGTGTAATACTCCGTTGCCAGAGAAAGAAGTGAAAGCCCAGTCTTTTTGGTGGTTCGCGACTATTTTTAACTTTAATTTCCTATGTAATTATTTCCTTTCCTGGGTTCATAAATCTGCAGTAGCCTGTTATATAAATCTCATCTATCCCATGTTTACAAATAATTCTGGCTTAGATTCTGTATTTTTTGCACTTTAGAAATTCTCACAAACTTGAAGTTTAGGTGTATAAAGGCATAGGCAGGTATCACCCCATGTTTAATACCAGCTCTGTACAATAAGCCTTTTGTAATGACAAATACCCACCTACATTTCTTTTAACCTCCTCCAGCGTTTTTGTTGGAGAAGCTACTTTTCACTTGCTGTCTCAATGACTGCTGTGTAGTAGGAGAATTGTGAGACTTTGTGGGGGTTTGTTCCTTTCATTACTTGTTCATTTTTCTGGTTTAAAAAAAAATAAATTAAAAGCTGGGGAATCCAACGGTGAAGTCTTCATCCACAAATATAACATGGATGTTAAGGGGTGATGCAATTGTGCAGCTGAGGGAATAATCACGCTTAAGTGCACTTTTTAAGGAAAATAATTTCGAGGTGAAAGAAGGGATAAAGAGGAAAAAAAAATCAAACGTGCTGGAGGGAGAAAAAAGTCAATAATTATGACATGGAAATCCAAGCCAAAGGCTCACAAAATTCTGCTCGTGGAGAACCATTTAACACAAGAGACGGTGGTGGTTTTGAACAATCCTTGAAAACAGTTAACGCCAACAAGTATCCTTGGTGTTAAAAAGCCAAAACCCATTTCTGCGCTGTTTCCTGAGCTGTTACCTCGAAAGCTGGATGCTTCACATGGCAGTGGTGAAAGTGGTTTTACCCCTGTTAGGACAGCAGGTTTTAGCTCAGGAACCTCTCTGATCACGAGCTCATTCCCTAGCCCTGGAAGGACATAAACCAAACTGCAACTGAAAACCTGCTGAAGTGATTTGAGCTAGCAAAAGAGAGCACAGGCAGACAATTTTCAGACAAGTGCCAACAAATACCGGATTTGCCGTCAGTCAAAAAATGGAATAAAACTGTTCATACGTCTACAGGTTTATTTCCTAATTGCTGAATGTTTCTTTGGTGAGTTTCTAAAGCAGACTTCCCCTTAGAGATGCTACCAGAGGACAAGATGTGACATAAGGTTTTAGGGAACATAAGGACATAAGGTTTTTAGATTTTTGCTTTGAAACACGTTTACTGAGTTTGCGTTTTATTACTATTAAATTTACATTTACAAAGGACAGGGAAGGAGAGAAACTGAAAATCAAACTTATTATGGAAACTGTCTGCAGTATTAACTGTGCCATATAAACACCTCTGCTCTTATCAGATTTTACAACTATGACTTAGGAACTGGGCTTCTGCTAAATTGTCGGTATTCCTTTGACTTTGAGCGTAATAGCCATTGCTTCTGCAGGCTTAGCAAAAAGGAAAACTGCTTACTTTGGCACTAGCACTTCCACAAAAAAGCAAACCTACTCTCTTTTGGCCTACCGCATTGTAGATGCCAACTTAGTATTTCAATCTAGAATGAACATCCTTGTCAGTCCAGAGTCTGACAAGGCTGATGGCTTTCTGACTGGCCAAGCTCCTAAAATTGCTACTGTTTTTAATCAGTTCTTTTCATACGTTATATTGACTGCAAATCTAATCCAAAGCCCACTGAAACCAAGGAGGATCAGCTCTCGTGGGGCGCTGACAACAATGACAGAAGTGATGGATTTGGTATA
Organism: Apaloderma vittatum; assembly: GCF_000703405.1. Classification (NCBI taxonomy): domain Eukaryota; kingdom Metazoa; phylum Chordata; class Aves; order Trogoniformes; family Trogonidae; genus Apaloderma; species Apaloderma vittatum. The sequence goes on from NW_009696893.1 coordinate 8,204, forward strand.
ACTACCTGCCAGGCTTCCTCCTGAAGGCTGGTTTATTTTTTACTATCTCGCCTCCATTTTCTTCACAATCCCTTCTCTGCCACCTGCTGCTGCTCCATCTCTCACCAGCCTCTCCTCAGCTCCAGAACCCCGGGCATCTGTGATCATACGCAACGTTTGGGGATGGAGGTTGATGCTGACCTACTGGAAAGAGGCAGGGAGAGCAGTGATGAGGAGAAGGTACGCACCGGCAGAGCAGCGAGCTTCTGGCAGGGTCACCTGGCAGACCCTGCTCCCCTCTACTGGCCTGCTAAGCAGATGCGCCTCCTGCAGAACCGACAGAAAAGATAAGAAGAGTGATGGTGGCGCAGAGAACTTGGAAAGGGCTGGGAAGCTGCATCCTGAGCGTTTGCCAGCTGCATTGTTGATCTCTCTTCCGAACAAGCAGTCCCAGCCTAGGACCTTGACACGGCCTTTCGGTGCTATTAACAGGCTTCCTGCTCTTAAGCTACACTTGCCTCAATCTGGGTCTGCCTGGGACTTAGGGGTGATGCGTGTTTGGCCTAGCAGGTGCACGTGCTGAAAACTTCCAGCTCGGATCTACCAGTCACAACCAAGGATCTCACCGTGAGCAAAATACCTCATTTTCCTTCCCAAAGAGGCTGTGCCTGGGATAAGGTGAGAGCACACACGTGCACGCTGCAGCCCTTGATCTCACGGTTCAGGCCCAATCGCCTTGAGCAGATGAGCATCCACCTTCTTGCCAGTCACCTCTGATGGTCAACTCTCCCTCAGCCTGGCTGTGCTGCTGTGATATAAGGAGAACAGGAGGCACCCACGCTTTCAAACGGGAGAAAACCACATGGGGATAGAAAATTACTTTAAAACGGAGCTCTGGTATTTTAAAACAGTAATTAGCTCCTTAGGTGTTTCCTTCTAGATAGCCTGGAAAAGAGTTATCTGAGAATTGAGATTAGAAGCATCATGTTTACTTTTGAGTACGAGAAGGAGGTAATAAAAGCTGATAACATCTGTAGATAACAGCAAAATTCAGCACGCTCAGAAGGGCTGCTCTTGGGGGGATATGGGGACATATTCATTTGGGGCCGTCACTTTGTTTGCATTTTAGAGTCAGGCAAGATAGCCCATATTTGTGTGTGCTGTTTTGTTTTTCTTGCCTGAACTTCAGTGCTGTGTGTTTTAAACTCAGGAAGTAGAAAGCTCCAGCAACTACTTCAAAAGATTGTCATATATTCTTTTACATTCTCTGCTGGACCAAAAGAAAGTATCAGCAATTCTCTGAGCTGTGAAAGTTGCTCCTCGGCCCTCCTGGCTCAGTTCCAGTAACAAAGCGACTACCACGACCTTCTGCTCAGCTAACAGCTTCCTGACGACCTTATAACAACTTTGTCAATGCCTTACTGTACCCAGTTCCCATAAGAGAGAAAGACATGCAATATTGAATTAAACTTGCTTCTTTTTCCTTTGCATGCGCAATGCTAAGGGCCATACTCATACAAAGTATTTTGCCTAATTTCATTGACTTTCAGTGAGAGCCTTCATAATGAATCCTGGTATCGGTAGATGTACATTGCCTCAGCCATCAGCTTTATGCTTTTCAGGTATTTAAGATGCTGCTTCTGTAGAGTCTCTGGATTTATCCAGACTGATGAGGAGTCTTTACAGCCGCCGTCATTGATTCCAGGCTGCCAAAGGTAGCAGCAGCAGCGCTGGGCGACCATCACATGATCCATGCAGAAGGTCCCTCCTGTTTGTGAGCAGCAGCGATTTGCAGGCAGTCACAGCCCTGCAGTTCAGCCAAGGAACAGGCTATATGACTCTTCTCACCCACTCTAGCATAAAAACAGACGAGTTTTTTCACACAGCCGTGGCAGCAGTTCAAATTAGATGGGCTGGCTTCTGCGATGCTGTTGAGGAGGAGCACGCCGGTGATTTGTTCCACTAGCCGAACTGCCCAGGGTAATTTCTGGCAGAGAAGTAACAGGCAGCTGTGGATAGCTATGTCTTAAGCTGTCACCACTTTTCCATCCATAATTGTCAGGTCACAGCTTCAGTACAAGAAACACTTAAATGACTGTCAGAATTTAGACCCTGGTATCATCTGCTCAGGAGTACGTGATACCATCGTAGGGTACCAGCAGTTTCCAGAGCCTTTCTCTCATGTTCCTTGTTGTGGGTACTTTAAAGGGCAAAAGGTTCATGTAATACCCTTAAAACTCATTCTCACTAACATTATTGGCAGTAGTTATTGTAGACTAAGATGCAAAATCATAATATTTAAATTGAGGAATGACACGGCAATCCTTTCTTGTATGCGTAATCCCTGTCGCCATCATTTCTTCTGCAAAACTGACTCTCTTCTCAGCAGATACAGGTAGAACTGGCCAAAGTTAATTTTTTGCTAACACCGGAAAATTGGTGATAATTTTGCATTATGTTTAGCAGTATCAGTAGGTAAGCAGATCAGCTGACACTTCTGTGCTCCCAAACATTGTGTGGCCCTCCGATACTATTATCTGGAAATGAGCTCTCCCGCCCGAGTACTTACATACCACAGTCTAGACTTGACAGCAAATGCACCTGAGAAAGCGCAGGGTTTAACTGGCAGTATTTGCTTCCCTTTCCATTTGACTCGTTTGGAAATTCTTGTCAGAGCTCCTGCCTTTCACAGAATTGTACACGCCACCACCCCACAGAGCTCGACGGCCAACACAGCCGCGGGTGTTTGCAGGGACCTGGAGCTCAGCTTGCTCCAGGGGACAATGCTAGCGCGGGTGCTACGGTGCTGTGCTTTCTTCTAGCGTGCGGGGCGTATGGCTAACTCCAGGAAAGCTCTTTATTATCACTTCAGGATTTGCATATCTTACTTAGTATAATTTTTACCTACTATGAAACTTCAGTAGTTTTTTATCCATCTGTAGCTGTACTTTTTTGCTTATAACCTGACCTGCTCTTTCTGACAGTACCTTGTAGGTTTATCTTATTTTCTCTGCAGCCTACAGAAGAGTAAAGCACGCGCAGAATCCCTCATTCACTATACCCCAGAATTTCTGAATTGGCTGGCCTTTTTAAAAAATCAATCTGTTAGCTATTGCATGTTCAGAACAAATATAAACTCCAGCGACAAAAAAAGAAATATATTTTTCCACCTTTGTGAACTTCTCATAAGTTAATTATTGGTTTAAAGTTTAAATCAGAAAGAAGGAGGCCAAATCGTCTGTTGCTTTTATTGAACCACATACAAAGACTGAATTTTATTATGATACAGAAGGAAAGAATTTGTCATCATTAACTGTAATGTTTTCGGGAAGGAGGTTAGATAGGAGACTTAGCGTCATTAGAGGTTTTTATCTAAAGATTTCCTGCCTCAAGTAATTGTTCTGAAGAAGTAAACACAGAGACATTATGTCATTAATTTTCTTTAATGAAGTTCTGTGGTAAGTGTTGTTTTGTAGGCTCATTTGAAGAATTTGAACAAAATCTCCGGGGGTTTTATTTATTTACTTAGTTTGCAGATGTTTTGCAAAACTGTGATTGAACAGTATATTTTGTGTTCACTGTATTGCAGCTAGCTTAGTTCTTTGAAATAAAATGAGGTTGCTTGTTATATGATTTTTTTTTGTATTTACCAGTGGCAGCCTCAGGAAACTAATACAAATACAGCAGGCATGGTTACAAATACATCTTTATTATTTTTGGTTTGTAACATTCATTTCTAAGCATAAGCATCTTGTCAACTGATAGACATGTCTGTGCACTGCTGTACTGCGTAGTCTGTACAAAGTTTTAGTAATAGCTTACCTACTCAAACACTATCGGTATCCGTTGTTTAGTTATTCTAAATACTCTTCCTGTTTTCTCTTGTTCACCGTTATTCCTGTTGAAAGCCACCATCTTCCATTCTGCAGGAAGGAGAATTAAAACAGGAGAAAGTGTGCTTATTTTAGGTAAACAAACACATGTACAGGTTTGTGCACACACCTGCACAGGTGAGTGCTTCTTTGAAGACCCACATCAGCACCTTTATTATGAATATCCAGCAGTTCTTATCAGAAAAGTCCATTTCCAATTGTTTATAATTCTATTAAATTTGAACTGCTAACACAGCCTGTGTGTAAGGTTAATGGGGTTCTTTGCTGTGAAAATTAAATTTTTCTGTTTCTTAGAGAGGAACACAGGGAAAACATTGCTGCTTGGTGTTAAAGAAGAATAATAATTTAAGATACCTTCTTCTTTGGAGAGTTCTAGTTGTCCCCCCATCCTGTGGCCTAAGAGTTTCAATTTCTCCAGATACTCTTCTTTGTGTCATGGATGATCTTTCTGCTTTCCATGCAGAAACTGAGCGAAATTTCAGTGAATTTTAAGGTTCCACACAAGCTATTGCTACGGACACGTGACCAGCTGGAAGGGTTACGTGCTTTCACCACGGAGGACCTGAACGTCCTCCGTCTGCCTCCAAGCCTGCCTGTGGCAGGTGTGCACACCTCTGCTCGCCCTGCATCCCCTTGGAGCACCCAGAAGGCACCCCAGTTTAAAACCTGGGCTCTTCCCTGCCTCATGGGGTAGAAAAGCAGCATAAGGCTGGCTGATGAAAAAAGACCTGCTGAGCTTCATTTGGCAGGTCTTCACTTGGGAGTCTGCAGGTCCCCATTGTGCACATAGCCATGCGTAGAGCAATTTTTTCTTTCTGGCTTCCCATTGTTTGAAATACTGCAGTAGAATAACAGGAACTGGTTCCTTCAACATGTGAAATATGTGGATTTTCAACTTTCATAGGAGACTATAAGGAAACGTCCTATCAGCAAATACGACAAACAATACCTTTATCTTTGTTTCTTTATCTGGTAATACAGTATTCTAATTTTGCATGCAATTTTAAAGACTTTTCCCAAAGAGATTTCTCCTCAGGTCCCTGAGTAAGATGATTCTGTGATGGAATCTCATGAGGACTTTTTATCAGTTCTTGTAGGGCAGGCATTGTCCATGAGAAATTAGCTTTCAACATATTTTCCTGAATGGAGCTGCCTTCTAGCAGCCATTTGTGGTGCAAGTAATACTCTGTCACCAATGAATCCTCTGATTACAAAAATGTGGGGTATTTACAACTGGAGAAAATGACAAGCACCAGGAGGCTCACATTGCTGATGTCTTTAAAACCGCTCTGTCCCAGCCAACTGCACTCCAAAAAACTCTGATTAAAAGACAAGACCATTTGACAAAGTTCTTTCTATACTTGCAGAGGCTCGTTCTGCTGAGGCGACAGTCCCTCGCGAGGCAGACTAAGCAACATAGAATCATAGAATCATAGAATGGCCTAGGCTGGAAGGGACCTTAGAGATCATCTAGTCCAACCTCCCTGTCATGGGCAGGGACGCCACCTCTCGACTAGACCTGGCAACACATGGGGACCCAGCGGGAATCGAACCTTCAACATGTGGATTTCACCATCATTATCCATTATCTGTATTTCTTACTGTGTTCTTTGTTCTTGTGGCAATAATACTTTGCAGTATTGTCTGACAGTTGACCTTTCTCAGCTTCGCCTGCGCACTGTGTGATCTGACTGCCTTGCAGGATCTTTCATTCTCCATTTGCTGAGCTGGTTTTCAGTACATTTGTTTGCTTTTGGTATGTTTAACCTCCGTTCCATAAATTAAATATTCTTCTTTCCTACCTTTAGCGCAGGACCTGATCCTCTAACAAATTTTTTCCCCTTCCTGATTTGTGGACCAGTAAGAATTGTTTTTACTGACTTTATTATGATATTATTTCTCACCTGTAACTCTTCGCAGGGTTTAGAAGCATGGGAAGTGAGGAAAAATAAACTGCCATTTGCTTTCTCATTGCAGTCTCACGATAGAATTCATAGTAGGGAATCTATAATGCTAATGATTTTTCACCTGCTTCTGTCTTCTTCAAAATTTTCACTGAATGTTTCTTCTTTTCCCACACATACGTATGCAGAAAACTGGATAAAATTTGGTAAAGGAAATAAAGTTACAAAAATTTTTATAACTTAGGAATATGTTTTCCAGTATGCTATTCACATGAAAATAAATCCTTGCTAAATAATAATAA
>NW_009696894.1:0-456 GCF_000703405.1 Apaloderma vittatum
ATTTTTAAACCTGAGGAGCTTAAATTCTTTAATTTTCAAACGGGCAGGGCTTGAAACCTTCATAATTTTAGGGCGAGGGGCTGAAATTTGCCATTTTTAAAAGGGGAGGGGCTTGAAACATTCAAATTTTAAAGAAAAAAGCCTTAAAATCACCATTTTTTTAAAGGGGAGGGGCCTAAATCTGCCATTATTTTGGGTGGGAGTGATTAAATCTTGTAATTTGAGGCAATTTCCCCCCAAAACGAGGCGATTTCCCCCCAAAACGTACCCGGAGTTTGCGGAGGAGGCGCCGGCGCTGGCGGGGGGGCACGTGGGGGGAGGCGAGGAAAGAAGGGCTTAAAATATTCAATTTTTAAAGAAAAAAGCCATAAAATCACCATTTTTTTAAAGGGGAGGGGCCTAAATCTGCCATTATTGAAGGGGAGGGGCTTGAAACTTTCTTTTATTTAACGGGAG
>NW_009696895.1:0-286 GCF_000703405.1 Apaloderma vittatum
AGCTGCTGCGTGCCCCGTGCCACGGCTTGCAGCCCTGGCTGGGATGGAGGATGGAGAGTGGGACAACGGAGATCTTTCTCTGCAGGGTGGCAAAGAGGAGTCAGAGATTTACGGAGCGATCATCCCTCACGTGAGAGACGCTGTGTGCTGCCCCGGCCTGGGGAGGGCAACGGACTGGGAGGGTTGGGGACAGCAATGGGGTGTCTCAGAGCCGCCTCCCACAAAGTAGTCCAGTCCATCTCCACACTGCTCTATCGCAGGGTCCTCGAGGTCCCCCTGGGAACCC
>NW_009696896.1:0-633 GCF_000703405.1 Apaloderma vittatum
TTGTAGCGACCAGGGGGCCCCTTGGGTGCTCGGGGGTGCCATCCTGCACCCCATGGAGCCCCACAGCACCCTGTGGGGAGCAATGGGTCCCTTGGGTGCTGCGCTGCACCCTTCATAGCCCAAGGGTGCACCCAGGTGGTGGCATGGGGGCCTGCACCCCGAGGTGTCCCCGCTGTCCCTCAGCCCTCCCCTGGCTGTGGGTGACACCCCAGGGACACCCCGTCACCCCTGTAAATAGACAATAAACCATGGCAGCCGGGGCCAGCGCCTGTGTTCCCTCCGTCACCTCACGTCCCAGGGTGACACATTTCTGACACCTCGTGTCCCCCCGGGGCAAGGAGGTGTCCCCACATTACTCCATCCCAGGCCAGGACACCACATCCTCGTCACCTCCTGTCCCCGTCACCTCTGGGTGCTGCCTGGCTCTCACTTCCAGTCCTGGGGTGCCCAAGACCTTGTCCCTCATCCCCGACACCCTCATCCTTGTCCCTGCTCCCCAGGGCCACCCTGTCCCCCAAACCTGCCACGGCTGTTCCATCCTTGTCCCCTCTGTCCTCATCCTGTCCCATCCCATCCTTGTCCCTGTCACTTCCAGGCTCCGTCTCCCTCCCCAGGGCCACCCTGTCCCCAAAA
>NW_009696897.1:0-19227 GCF_000703405.1 Apaloderma vittatum
GGTTTTAAGAGTCTGCACAGAATTTGGCTCAGCATCTAGAGAAGCACAGATTTTAAATTCTGGCTTGGGGAATTCCTTAATTTTGACTGGGCTTAATGCATACTCAGAAACCTTACCTTTTTATTTGTCAACAGCGAGGTGATCTCTGCCATCGGCACAGAGCGAAGAGAAACAGATTGGTTTCTCAGCACACAAACAGTGTGGGAGGGCTCCACATGATCTGCTCCAGCCGCTGCTGCCAGCTTTGAGTGCTGCTGCCAGGCTGCGAGATCCCCCCACGCCCCAGTGCCAGCTCCTGCTGGGGGGTCAGCCTCATGGCACAGGCACTGGCTTTGTTAAAACAGCTCCATTTTCAGACACTATTAACACAAATAAACCACCATCAATCCTCCCAAAAAGACACCTGCAAGATAAAGAAGTATGAAATGCATTACAGAGCCCCCCTCCCCCTCCACCTCCACCCAAGAAGTATTAATGTGCTATCCTCTTGTCGCTAAAAGCCAATAAAATAGACTTTGTTTTATGGGGATGGTTTATTCCAGACCTCTGGAAATAAACACAGTACGCAGAAGTCCTTTAAACCACCTCTATTTCAGTTATGAACCTCTAGGGCAAGACTGAAGAACCCTCCAACACAGTTTATTCACTATTTGCTCACAGTATTTGCTTTGGGGGGTTGTTTTGCCTTGCCTTTTTTTTTTTTTCCAAACTTCAGTCAACCTCACTTAGTATGAGTTGTCAATACAGTATTTCTCCAGTACATTTATCATTTTTGTCATATCCTACTCAAGTATCACAAAATCACATAAGGAAGTGTCAGTGATCTGAAAAAATACACTTCTGCCAGAAATTTTTAAGATTTCCTTTTATCCTAATTAACCAAATACCTATCTGGACACTGCAAACTGTATAGGAGAACAGTTAATATTGTGGTACAGCTAGAAATTAATAATTATATGCTATTTTTACTCACAATCATATGGGGATTGCTGGTCCAGGACAGAGCAGTACTTTTTGCTTGGTTTTGCCAATTCCTTCTTCATTTTGTGCATCTCTTCCATCCTATGTGTCCTGCTTGCTGTGGAAAAGACAGGTTTTGAGAGACAAGAACTCTGGACACCCACTGGACAATGCTCACATGCATTTTTCATAAGTAAGCTTTACAAGATGCACAGAGATCCATCCACCACAAGAGCTCCTAAATATGACAGTCCAATCTGGGTAATGCAGTCTAAATTCTTCTTTATTAAAGTGATGAACTAATAAGGGGAGAGGAAAAAAGGGTGCTAAAACCTACTGAGTGATTTTTTTATTTTTATTTTTTGAGGGAGACGTTAGTCTGAGATACAGTATGGAATAACTAACAAAGGAAAGAGTTCATTACTTTGCTCAAACCTAAATGCTAGACCAAGAAATGCAGACTGATCATTAATGAGCTTAAAATCCAAGCATCACTCTGCACCACATGGCATGGAAGAGGCTATCCTGAGGTAGCCAAACCATTGGTATGCTACACTGTTTAATGACCTCAATACTAAAATTCCTGGGTTACACTTAAAAGCGCCTTTGCACTCTGAAACACTTCCCCTGAAAGCTGGAAAACTAGAAGACGTCCAGGAAAAAAACTGGCACTTTTACCAGTACAACTCTGAATCTCTGTAGTATGCCAGTAGAAAAGGTTTGAGGGCTTGGGGTTGCCAGTTTTGTGATCCTCACAACATACTCTAAAAACCTATTCCTCTTAATTAACCATCTTCTTACTGTCTTGCCCATATATCCAGCACTGTGGTGAGCACTGTCACATCGGAGCGGAATGCACCTCACTCAAAAGAAGCAGCAATATGTATATTGAGGTAAAATAATAATTTGACAGAGTTCAGTAAGTTTGATGGAATTTTAAAAAGTTTAACAGTGGCTTGACAAAGTCCAGTAAGTTTTAGGTTGGAGGTAATCCTCACCTTATTCATTACTGCATGGGAGAAGCATACAAAGGAAAAATTGAGTTAGAATCGAGTTCAGTTGATTCACATGGAGACCAGAGACACAAAGAATAGGGAGGAATCTCCTGTTAAGTCATGAGGTTAAGAGTGGATGCCCTTGCTTTCTACTCCTTTTTGGAGCCTAGGCGCAGCTGGGTCCAATCTTAGTCTCAGGTTTGGTCAGTGGTTTATGTCAAATGGAATTATCCATAAAGTGTTTATAATAATATTCAGTAGCTACAAGGATAGTCATGTTTCATTGGTATTAATTCAGCATGTTATCAGTCACTGAGGATCTGTTGTGGAAAAGGAGTCTCCTCACCTTGGGAACAGAAGGATCTCTTAGTTTCAGGTAAGGAATCTCTGACCTCGAGAGGCATCCCAGCTCAAGGGGAGCAGCAACCTGTGTTGCTGCAGTTCAGGGAGACCTCAAATTGGGCCACGACTCACTACAACTGCAAAAGTTGGAGGATATGTTCACAGGAAAGGCAGCACAGTAAGAAATCCTGAAGAGCTGTGGGAGGACCCTTGGTTTTCTACTACAAATGGAAGTCATAGACTGTATTCCCTCCACCAACTGTATCTATGCAGACAGCTACAGGAGGTTTCTTCTATTGCCCACAGTGCTTGAAGAAAATCTAGCCAGGATTTTGTAAGGATGAAATCAAGCTTCAAATTATAAAGCAGGCAGTGTTGTGTAGGTGAAGCAAGATCTACACTGGCTGCCATTGCTGCAGCTCAGAGAATACCTGGTGTGCATCGTTAGGAGAGGAGGGTTAGGACATGCTGCCAACATCTTCATCTTTTGGGTATAGACAGATGGAGATGATCACCAGAGGCTAGACACAGAGGCTGTAGCCCCTGCCATTCGATTGTGGCAACTGATAATGTCACTATGAACAACAGTTACACCAGCCTAAGCAAAACTAGCTCTGGTACGCTGGCTTGCCCACAAACTCTAGTTTGTGTCTCTGCCAGCTGCTACCACAGCCTGTCTGTGCACATTGCAAAATCCAGCAGTGTTTAAAAGAAAACATTACACAAATTCAGAATCTCAGTTACGTAGACAGATAATTTTTGTGTCTGTGTCAGCATCGATATAATCATTCCATGCAAGCAGCAAGTTATTATCTGAGTTCATATTTGTTCAATAACTTCAAACGTCTTCATATCGAGTTGAAAAGTAGTTTCTGACAAAAGAGATTCAACTGAATTTTCTTATCGGTCACTCTAATACTGCAGAATTTTAAATTGCACATATACTCGCTCTCTCTATTGGAATATATTTACCACAGTCTAACACGCTAGGAATATCAGAAAAGCAAAATATTTCTAACATATAAATATTTCTAATGTTTATGAACATCAGGATATGTGAGCTGCAATCCAAAGGGGTAACTACAGATGGAAAACCAGGATCTCTCAATTACAGAAGCACCAGCGTATCAAGCTAATTTTCCAAACCATAAAGAGATATGGCATGCTCTTACACAACAGCATCACTGGACATCACTGTCAGGGAAGAAAAAAAAAGATTACATCAATACAGTCATGAATTTAACTGTATGACACTGCTTTTCCTGTATGCAAGGATAAGTAAACATGGATAACAACTTGCCTTTCAAATGTATCACTTGCCTAAATCAGCCTTACTTTTTTCCACCAACAATTTCCTTCAGGTAAACTACACTGAATTCTATCACTAGAAAAAGCATCTTCAGGCTACAGAAAACATTTCCCACATTTTTAGAAAATAGTTGAATGTGAAAATTCAGCACAACCCTTGTTTCAGAGGCCTCATTCACAGGAAAAAAAGATATGTTGCATAACTCCCATGAACCGGTTTGCGATGCTCATATTTTCCTCTCTGAGTCCCCTGGGCAAGGAGGGCAGGAGACAGGGCAGGCACACAGAGAATTTGACTATTGTTGTCCAGCAGCACAAGTCGAGATGAGCATACGGACAAGCTTCTTGCTTGGCAATCCATGAATTAAATGGTTCATCCGCAGGGACTCATGTTTTAGAAGTAAAGCCTGCCAAAATAGAGATTCATCTAATTCCAAGAATATTACAGACTGTTTCATTTGGTTTGTGTCCAAACTCAGGGCGAGCAGTTCGGATATAAGTAGGAGAAAGGGAAGTCAGTGCCATCAGACACCTCCTTTCTATCGGTTACTGTGTGAAACAGCTTAAGGCAGAAGGTTGAGACAAGAACGGTTTCCTGCATAATCACATACACCTCAGATCACCACAACAGCCTTCACTGACTATAACACAAAAGGACATGCTGCACATATTTCAAGTCCTTTTTTTTTTTTCCCCAAATATGTGCTCAAAGAGAAAGTTTGGCCCAAGGAGATGATCCTCTGCCCTAAATGTCCTTAGGCTATGTCTCCGTGAAGAGAGGAGCACTATTCTAAAGTAGTGACCTGTGACTTTCCCCATGGCAATGCCTAGAGAGGAGCTTGGGGTACAGCTGGAGTGGGTCCACAGCAACAGAAACCTGTCTTGCAGCCAAGAAAGCTTTTCCCCTCTACACTCAGATGTTTAGCAGCATTGCACAAAAGTAGTCCTCAGAGACCTAAGGGGGAAAACATCAGGAGACAGTTTGCTCTGAGTAGCTTGCAGGGTTCTTGTTCTGTTTCATCATCATCTAAATCCACCCTAGGAAATTTCTAACTTTCCTGCACCACTCTCCTTTAACCAGCATCTTTCAGAGGAGTCAAAACATATTTTTACAACACAAGTTGCTGTAAGCATTTCATCAACTTACACCTTCCTTCAGTACCACCTATTGACCGATTTAGAAAAATATTACAATTTAATTGTAGAACTTGGATACCTTAAAAACATCTACTGCAAGTGTACTTGCTTTCCCTGAAGAAAAACCCTTGTTTATTTTTGCCTCTTGGAGCTACTCCTAATATTCAAAACCTCCCTGGCCTAAAATGAAGCACTAACTTGTATATATCAGCACCTCATTTTTATGGAAGTCAGCAGGTTATAGCCCAGCAAGACATTCCTCTGTCTCATCTGCTAGTAAACGTATCAATTTCATATAAAATGTAAGACATTTTGAAAAACTTGATTGTGACCTTGAATCCAAGCCCATCAAAGCATCAAACTGGGAGGAAGATTTATCCGGCTTGTAACAAACCTACACAATTTTGACTCTGAGATTTTGTGATCTCAGCAGACTTTCTTACATGAGACAAGATGTAGAATTAGACCCAGCAGTGCACCAAGTAGATGACATCTCACAGAGCTAAACTGATATTTAAACTCTTAAAGCAATCTAAGAGGTAAGATTTTCCTCTGTATTTTAAAAAAGCTAGAAACAGAGTCAGAGAGATACCTTCATAACTAGTTCAATTTAATCACACTTCAGATTCCAGTTCTTGTGCCCTGTCCTCAACTCTAATGCTAAAACCGCGGGCATCTATCCCAGTTACGCCCAATCTCCGTTCTGTGACACTGACATTCCTGGTTTCTGGACCAAAGATATGTCTTGGATCGGGGGTTACATATAATTTGCAATCAGGTTCCACACTTAATTCACATATTAATTACTTAGACCAAATGGAAAGTGGGTGACAAGCATAGAGAAAAGACTGATTTTTGGCTCATCATATCCCCTCATATTGTTGCATATGTAACTGGTGTTTAATCTGACTGTACCTGAAGACAAACGCACCTTTGAATATCTAGTTTTACGTCTAGAAGGTGCTACAGCAGCTGGATATTGGGAGCAGTTCCCTTGCTTCAACCTGACTTGTAAAACAATCATGTCTATTAACAGAATAGCAACACAGAACTAACGGTTTTAATTTCTGAAAAAGACAGAGGTTACTTTTATAAAGTATCATTTGATATATCATAGGAAACTAGTGTGAGGGCACTTCATAAAACCTGTAATATAAACACACATAGAAATGATGGGAGAAAAAAAACCCAAACCGTAACAGTAAGATGGCATTCTACTGCTAGCAACCAAGACCCATGGTATTTGTGAGAAATGGAATACAAATCCCAGTTGCTATTTTCATGCAGTGCATTTTGTTCAGGTTCAACATTTAAATTAAACCCATTTCTGGGTGGGAATAATGAGACAGGTGTCATTGTGGAATGAGAAAGAGGTAAGTCTGTGCACAGCTCATCATCAAACTGTGTTCTGCATGGTCGCTGGCTGGTTATTCAAACATGTTTGCAGAAAATAAGCATAAAGTTCAACCCTGATGGATGATCAGTCTTTATGCATCATTTAAGCACATTTTATTTCAGAATGATACTGATTAAACAATTCATGGGCAATCATAGTCTTGTTCTGACTGGAGGGACGGTAGAATCGTGACCCTATCATAAAACAAAGCACCTGCTACAGCAAACAGTGCTAACGTGGGCAAAAGCCTATGGGGGTGCCTATTTCCATGCCTGATTAAATGCATCTTATTGGTATAATGCCTTCAAATTTAAAAAGCTTAATTTCTAAATCACCAGATAATTGTGTAATTGTGGTATTTGTATTCCCTGTGATGTATCAAACAGTGTAATTTCTAATAGTTCTGTGAAAATAAAATTGCCTGAAAGCATCCACAACTCTATTCTTTGGCATAACTGTGGGGCTCAGAGTTTGGCCCTATAGCACACCAACAACATTTGAATTGAAGATTCACTGGCAAATAGGACTGCACGTACCATGTCCAGTAGACTTATCATTCTAAGTAGATGTAGATCACCTTCCTCCTCAGAAGCACAAGATCCCCAAGGTGTTTCACAGGCAGCCAGGCACTTCTGATTTCTCTTTATAGCAAGTTCCTTTGAAGGTAGTTCAGGAACACGAGCTGCACTGCTGCTGCGTCTGGTCTGGCAAGCAGTGCTGTCGCTTTCAAAGGAAGATATATCCACAATGGTTGGACTCTCATGAAAACAAGATACTCAAAGCATTTCAAGTAAGCGGGTGATTTTCAGTGCTCTTTTAACTCTTCAATTTCGCTACAACGCTGGCCACTTGATAAATACATGTATGACAGAAGTAATTACAGTCAAATTGCTGGAAACATCTATCAAAGCTAACACCACTACCAAAAGACATGAAGGAAAAAGCATCTAGATGCTACCAAATAAATACATCACTAAATTTGAGAGAAACAGCTGGATTTGTACAAATGGGGAGTTTGTACATTGCTTTGTACAGAGTCTCCAGAGACGAACAAAACACAAGTAATTACAGGCAACTGAAGGTAATCTTTAATTCTTTCATTTCAGCTGTATGAAACTTGGCACACAATTTTCAAATGCAACTAAATCTACTGTGAGGCTGCATCCCTCTGGGCTATTTAGTTCTACTAAAGGCAAAGAAAAAGGGTGTAAGAAAAATGCAAATTCAGGCCAGTAAAAGAGATCTGTCATCACACACAGCAGCTAGAGGAAATTTTGGTACCGAGGTATGCAAACCTCATAGCTCTCAGACTAGTTTTACCAATAGAGCTGCAGGACTAGTAATTCTGATGTTGTTCAGCACCATCGCTCCCCCACACTAAGCAGGAGTCAGCCTGGGAGCCCCACCATTGGTGGATGACCCCAGAATCACCCATATTCACTACTGACAAACAGCCTTGGTAGAATAAGACTAAAAATGAGTAAATGCAATTTAGATTTAAAACATCAGTGGTTCTGTCTAATTCCTTCTTTCCCCAAACCCTGTACTAGCCTTCCTTACCTTTACTCTTCTCAATGGAAGAATGTAGACCATCTCCTAGAGTTGCTGCCAACAATGTCCTTGTCCCAGAGTTCCCAGGACGCCACACACAGATGTACACGTCACGTTTCATGCCAAAGGTGCTATAAAGCAACACGTAGAGTATGCGCAACGTGTGGTTTTCCAAGTACCTGTGATAAAACACTACACCCTCAAAAGCACAATCAAGACCAGGCTTGAGTAAAGCATGGGAAATGAAGACACAGCATGCAAGGTTAAAAAAGCCATAATACAGACCTAAAGACATTACTGACATCACAGGTCTATGTAGGACTAATGAGTATTTTTACCTTTGTCTTTTTAAAGAAATGTTCTCTTTAGGAAATCAAAAACTTAGTAGCACTATCAAGTTTAAATTTATTCATGGCAAATCCACACCCATTTAATTCTGTGCCGGTATTCTAAACCAAGTAAATACTCCCTAATCTTGGTATTTTCTCCACTAACGTAATCATAAGATATGGTTCTAGTTTCTCAACTTTCATTTTGTTAGTCTAAATAAGCCTAATAAGTTACCTGAAGATCTTTTCAGCAAATACACTGTCCTTTTTGTAAACAGATTCATAGCTCTTCTGTTCATCCAGTCCAATAAAGCAATACATATTTTTAAGGTGACTGCTTATAATACTCTACGTGAAAGCGTACCAATGGCTTTTACAGTATTTCTTTGATTATGCTGGACAATGCCATGTCTGGTACATGAAAATTGCACTATTTTTCTCTTGAAGTGGCATATGCATAGGTCACAGCCATAGTAAGCCACAAATGCACCCAAGCATTTTTTGCTCTTCCGTAACTTCCAAATGATCAGCTGCAGAAGTTCTTGTTAGCAGTCCCTCAGGATATGAATTTATGCAGTTTATCTTGTGATATTAGGACTCAAACTACATTTCCCTGTGTAATTAAGTTAATCTTATTTTTGTTATGCCAACTGAAAGGCGTTTAGTTCCCTGTTTATAGGCACAGCCCTGACTTCTGTTTCAAAGCATCAGTCAAAAATTTCAAATACACAAAGGATTTGCCCCAAACATTAATGAATATTTTAACCAGTATTAAACTCTATATCTCCTTTTGATATCCTCTACTGTACTTCTGCCTTTGAGTTTTGTGCAAGACTTGTAAGAGAACAAAACCAGAGTAGGTAGGCTTCAAGGTTACATTGCACAGACCTACCTTCAAAGGAAAGCTTTGTGATTTCTTTATATACATGTTGAGAACAACTATTAAATTGCATGGTACTACAAGCCACTGTATTATCTTTGTGTCATTTTATACCATAGCAAAGGCACTCCATTTCTGTTCAGATATTTGACCTGTAAGATCTCTGGGCCAGGCGTTATCCTTTTGCTGTATGCTTTCAGTTCTTAGCCCCAAGACATCAATGACCTTGGCTGGATGCAAACACCACACATCATAGAAATTGTCTATTAAGAGTCTTCCTTTAGACTCAAAAAACCAGCCTGACCATTTACACATTTAAAGACTATCACCATGTTTGATCGAGCAAAAAGGAACATGTCGCTTACCCGCAAATAAATAACAATTACTTTTTGCATCACAGTTTTCATTAGTGATAATTCTCTAAATTGCTGTGTAAATCTTCCTCCATGATACTGTTGAACACCATTCACCCACACTGAATAATGTCTCCAGCAGTAGGCAATTAGTTGGGAGTTCTTACATAACACTTTAGTATTTAAGCTTCTAACCCAGCATGTCTGCTATGCATTCAAAATCCATGTTTCTTAATACTTTTAGGGAAAAATCAGTATCTTCAAAATGAAGGAGTACTGCCCTGAGTAACTCTCTGATAATAATATGGAGGCTGCAAGATAAAGACACAAAAATATAACTTTATGTTCCTACATTACTGTAGAGTATTAGACATTAGTTCCCATAAGTTTTATTAAGTTGGAAAGAGCTTGGAAGATGAAGGCAAACATCTCTAAAAGCTAAAGAAATAGAATTACACTGGCTCTGTCTTTTTAATATTTTCAGAGACTGAAATAAAGCACCAATCTGAGCTGGTGACAATGACAACAAATGTAGGTAAAATTATTTCTCATATAACAGTATCTAATTCCTGCTTCTCTCTGGGTTTTGGGCACAAAACTGAGACACAGAATTCAGGCTGTAGTTGTATTAAAATATCACATCCAAATGCACAGATATTTCAAAAGATTTTTCTACAATATTTTTGATAGAATTTTTAAAAGGCTACAGTTTAAAAAAACTAACAGATATGAGAAACATAATGGTTTGAGATTATTTCTTTTGCCAAGTTTAAAGCATGTATGACAAAATCATCAGAAACAGATACTGCGGTGTTCATAAAGACAGACAAGGCTAGAGTGAGACATCTGCAAATTTAATGTCATTTTATATAGGCACTCCTATAATACTGCCATCATCTACTTGAGACAATGAATCCAGTCAAAAACCTTTACCTTAAAGTAAGTAGGAATTTATACTGGAAACAAGCTGAATACCTATGGCAATCCTATGCACTATTTGAATTAATCCATTCAAATCACATTTAAATGAACAAACAAACAAAAAAACAACCTCAGAAAAAAAAAAAACAACAAACCCATCAACATTCTCAAATTTGAGAGAGAAAATTCCTTAAATAATCCATTAATATATAAGGTAATGCTTTTAATAGCATGCTTATACTTTCAATCAAGTGTTGGCTTCTTTTTTAAAGCATACAGAGAAGAAAACATAAGAAGGAAAAAATATCACAAGCTGAAATGCTAAGCTTGTGTGGTCTCCATCATTTTCTAGAAAACCATTACCATACAAATGAAAACAGACAGGCTTGGATGCTACCATCACTTTCATTTCTCATAGTATCTCTTAGCGAGATCTTTCCAGTTACATTCAAAACACTCATAAGCTGCTGAGTAGAAATCTTTTTTGCCAGATTTTCCTCCTATTACAGATGGTGTTAACACATCCTCTTGAAGACTGTCTGTTAGAGTCCACAGGCCAAACAGCTTCAGGCACTTGAGCTTCCCAATTTGAAATTGCTGATACTATCGAAATGGTTACTGTCGGCATACCTTACATCTCACACAAGTTAATCTCTTCATTATCAACAGTACAGTAACCATTCTAGGGATAACATGGAAGGACTAAAAGGAAAGATCTTTATCTCTAGATTTCCAGAACTTATAAAATGTCGACTATCCAGAACACATGAAACCCTGAAAAATGACACTGTTCAGTGGAAAACAGGAGGGGAATGACAGATAAAGTAGGTTTTGAGCTTAATTCTAGGATGCTTTTGAATGGCAAGGACAAATAATGTAAATGTCTGCAAGTACGATGCAGATGGCATAACATACTTGGACCTTTTATATCATATTAGAGACTTTCATCTTGTGTTAAAAATTGTCACATTACAATGCACTCAATGTTACTTCAGCAGCTTCCTATAATTTAATTTACTTCTTTATTCAGACTACATAAAGTTTCCACAATGGAAAAGTACAAGATGGAATGAGATGTAGAACAACAGGACTTTTTTTATTGATACTAATGTTTCTGACACTCCTTAACGTGATTTCCTACATCAATAGGAACCACAAACATGGGTAAGTATTTGCATGGTTTGTTTTGCAGTTTTCATCACTTAAATTCATTACCTGTTCTTTTCAATTCTCCTAAAGGGATAGATAATATATGGGGTACGCAGGAAAGCAGCTCTTCACTTCTTGTTGTTGCCTTCCATCTGGTACAGGATGTTTGCAGATTATGATCAGATAGTATTTTCTAGTGGGTGGAAAAAAAAAAAGTTTGGTCAAATTTCTAGTAGGAAGAGTTCAGAAAGTAATTAAGGTCAGTCTAGTACAGCTGAGAGTGTCAGTCTTATACAAGGAAGTATTTTGGAGATTCAGGTCCTTCTTATCTCTATCCATCAAGCTACTGGCAATTATGAATTAACATCTCTGGTATTTTGACCCAAGGACTTGAGACTTGCAGAATGAAGATGTTTGCTGTTGTTAGGCAGACACTGGGGATGGAGATCAACAAGGCCTGCACAGTGAGAATCAGCTGAAGGAGAGCATCTTGTGGTGCCAGGACAGCCTTGTTTTGGCTAAAGAAAGAGGACAGATGAAGACTAACAATGTCAACACAGAATTATGAAGGCCACAGTGCCTGGAATGAAACTTTTTGCTTCACTATCCCTATATAACTGTAGTCACCCACTCTCCACTCAAATCATGCCAGATGTCACTCCAGGGTGAGGGAGATAGATAAGGTTAGAATATAAAGAGCATGGAGGGAGTGTGTTGATGGAGGGAGAGAACAAACCCAGAAGAGGCAGTCAACAGGCTGTGCTTCTTCTCCTTCACCCAAGATAGGGATGCCTTGGTGAGAATTGCACTTTCACTTTTGGTGAGAAATACCCAGAGTAGTATTTTGCTAGGATTACTATTACATGTTAGTGCTACTGCAGAGAGAGAATTTATCAACAGCAACTCCAAATCTTGTATCTGTTGCTTTAATAAATCACCTATTCTTTTTTGTTATCTTGCAAATTATCTCGGCGCAAGTCCTTAATGGGGCTCTGAAACAGGCAAGTGTTTAGCTCAGGTATGTGCCTCCCACAGCCACATACCTCTTCATGCGACAATGTCAAAAATGGAATTGCTGAAGGGTTTTTTAATTCTTAAGCATTTTACCCCTTAGAGCTTCCATTACAAATATCTATAGCAAAGAGATGAGAACTATAAGTGGTCTTATATTTTCACAGTCAGGAAACAGCGACACGTATTTCACACTTAATTATTGATGCACATGAGAATGAAAAAATATTACAGAGGTAGAAGACACTGATAAGGGGACGATCCATTTATTTAAACTGAGTATGCAATTTGACTGTGGAAATTTTATCTAAGTGTGTTTACAATTAAAGGAAGTCATCTGATCTAGATGCTTATGGTTTGCTTATGTTTACTATTATCAGCAAAAAGAAGGTGAAATATAAAAATTACTCAAAGGTAGGAAGATTAACATAGCATTTACTGAACACAGTAAGAACACCAGGCTAGAGATACCTGCTTGTTCCCAGCCAGCATCACACCAAACCCTCAGGCCAAACTGATCCAACACTCAGTGTTGCAGCTTATGGCAATTTCTACATCCAGTCCTCCTAGTGTTTGTTTATGAAGTTATAGATGTAGTCAGATGATGGAATGAAAGAAACTCAAAGCCTTTCTACCAACAGCTGCTAATTTTTTGCAGAACAGGACCCATACCAGCACCTGACAATGGAGGACAGCAAAGATTCCCAAAGTTCACCCCACCACACGCTCTATTGCAGAAGAGACCCCTCTGCCTTTTAGCCACAACAGGCCACCAGCCCCATGCCTCCCATCTTCCCAGAACATATCATACCCATTCAATCCAGGTGCTGATGCTTCTGCAGCCTTTATGGAGCAGAGGTGGAAGCCGCAAGCCAACATCTTTTCTTTTCCTCAGGAGCATCTGAAGCTCTTTTCTGCTGTACAGGCATGGACCTTCTGGCATTTATAACATCACCTGAGGTCACCTCTCTCTCTCTCTCGCCTGCCTCCTTTTCACAGGAGAATTAAGATACTTTCTGTGTCAGATAGAAGCCTGCATATATTCAGTTAGCCCACAGCAGCAAACATTAAGGCCTTTTTAGGATAGGCCATGTAACTTTTAACAGCACTGTATGTAAAAGGAACCAAGCAACTGCTTGGACTGCTTTTGTACTGTAGAGTACCTACTAGGTTTTTGCAAATTATAGGCTAGACCTGATGAGTAAGAGGGTTTCCAGTCTGTCCCCAAGATGTTAAATATAAATAAGCAGCCATTCCAAACATTATGAAACTAAACATCCTCCTCTATTCTGCATAATAAACCCAAATTGCTACAATTGTGTCACTAAACACTGAACGCAACTGAAAAATTGGAGCAGTCCGCAGATTTTTCTTGGGTTCTGTCATCAGCATGTCTGCCTGCAACAGGGAATACCTATATCCATATGTTTTCTGTCAACTTGTATGACAAATGCAGCACAGTCTTTGTGCTTCCAGCAAACAGAGAGAGTAAATGATATACAAAGCCCCTCTTTGTTCTGATTCATGGATAGAAGACACTTGCACAGACAAAGAAAAATCTTATGTCTGCATGCTGACCAGGGATATTCAACTACTGCAGCTATGAGCTGATTTAGAAAAAAGACTGGTTTATTTTATATTTATAGATTTGAAGCCAAGCTGAACATATTAGTAAGTGACCAGGGCTCAGCGGTCACTTGGCCTCCATCCATTGACGCAAGCAAAGCAACCACTTGGGCTGGGCACACCAGTACCACACACTTGCGAGCCTCCCAGCAGCGGTGATTTCCCTCCTTGCCGCAGCCAAAATAGCAACTGAGGATGAGCAAAGGCATCCAGCCTGCCGGCTGTCACAGCCCAGCAGCAAACTAAAAATTCCCTGGAGTGATGGGTGGAAACTGGAGAGGAGGCTGATTCAGGGGGATTGCTCTTTCTTTCTAATAATCTTGCAGCAGTGTAGAACTGCCTTATCGCTACATCTAAAAGGCAAATTTTGTCTTCCAGATGACAATGCCTTTTTCACCTGATCGTCATTCTTGCAAGGCTCAGCTTCCTATGTTGCAATGAAAGAAAAAGGAAAAAAAAGCCATGCTGAAGTAAAGTTTCCCCTGTGCTCCTTAACTTCGTCTATTCCCTTCTACTTCCCACATGCTAGCAGAGAAAAATTCCAGGCTTCTAGGGAAACATATGCTGATGTTTGAAAAGCATTTTACATAAATAAATAGAAGAGAGGAAATTTATATTATTAGGCTCAACCTCAAATGAAAGGTAGAATTCTTGTCCCTCGAGTCCCTCTAGATAATTAGAAGAAGATAAGCAGCTCCTGAAAAAGCAGCTATGACCCAGTAGATGTCTTAGAGACCTATCTCACAGCAGTGTCCCTCAAATCCTTCTGGTGATACCTTTTGTACCTGGTTCACTTGAGAGTCTAAGTGAGTAAGTTAGGTTAGAGGTTTCACATTACTATTTTTAGATGGCTAAACTTAAGAGTTATTAGACCCAACAAAGTTTATCCATCATGATCATCGCTGAACCACTATTTGTCTGTCTTCCTCTAGTCCAAAGCAGACTTCAGGTAGATACTAACACACAGTTTCAGAAGTAAAATTTTGCAACTGTTAAGACAACTGTGGCAGCAACAATCCTTCCAGGCCAACACCACTTAAACAGGAGGTGCTATTAGCTATGTTCTTACAGGGACTGTTTCCAGAAAGCTCCTGTAAAATCCACACACACAGAAGCCCACATCTGCAAGTGAAAACCGTTGCTGATGAGTGCAATCATTTATTCTGAATACAGAACAGACATCTGCATGGGCAAATGGATGTGCATGCAAATTTCCTCCCAAACTTTTAGAGAGAGGTTTCATCCAAAGCCACAAAGGCTTTTCAGAATATTCCTGTTGATTCAAGAGATTTGCCCACAAATGTTATTTTTACACCAGTGACATTACTCCATTGCTCCTAAATATCAAGAAGCAGCTTAACTTATTTTTACTCATAGCCCAGTTAAACTGATACTGAGTCAAATCAAGCCCAAATACTCTAAGAAGGGATAATCTCAAGAAGTAAGCTTGATAGTCACTACATAATTAAGCATGAATTGTACTGTTATGTATCTTCTCCTGCAGTGGGTATTTGCAAGCAAAAATCAGGGATTTCTTTCTACCCTCAGCCCCTCCTTCCAGGAAATCTGTTTAACAAGAAAAACCTTCAAACTTTTAAAATCCATGTGTATGTGCTAAAGCTTCCCACTAAAAAGAAAAAAGCCAAACAAAACAAACAAAAAATCCCACCACTACGTCAAAACCCTAGAACCCTTCATCATAAAGCCCAAACACCTTTCACAGTTACATTTTGCTGCGGATGATGATAGAGGAACAAAATAACCAAGAGCAAAAATAAAACATTTTGCAATCTCTTCAATTCTGTAACCATGTTCACATTATAGTGGGTTTGGTTTTGTTTGCACTCCAAGGTTCTCAACAATTACAAATCTCCCAGGTTGTCTTCAGGCAGAAGAGTACCACTAACTCTCTAATTCCATTCAAAGATCCAGTGAACATTTGATGAATCTCCATATTACACTTTTGCTACTACACAGGGGGTTTGGGGCCCTTGGTCTGTGGGTACCAGGCATATCTTCTGCTTAAAATGTTCCCCATTACCACAGGGCAGCTCATCTGTGTGAGCCAGGTTTAAATTAGTGCTCAGGCCTCAGACAGGACTGAACTGTGACCAGACAAGCAGCAGTGACCTCCAGCACTTCATGGGTGGCTGATCAGCACAGGAATAGGTACTTGTTTTGCTTTGCCAAATCCTTTTGTGATTTTTCTTGAAAAACTCAAGTTTCCACTCTTTTGGCTTAAGCTGATGCATTTTAACATGACGAGCTGTTGTTCTGTTTGCTGATTGATAAGGTTTGTAGCATGTTTAATTTGCATTCAGTTACGTGTAATCTGGCGAGGGGCTAGAAGGAATAATTTATAAAGGAGATAAATTTGTATAGATTAGCCAAGTGCCTACTGAGTGAGAATACAACCGTCTATAAATATTTAAAAGAATTAAACAACAAGGAAAAATAAATATTGTTGAAAATAACACATTTAGTAGGCCAGTGAAGTACAAAACTAGGAATAAATAAAAACAAGGAAAGAAAAAGGCTAATGTCACAGTGGAAAGGCTTAACAGTATGATCAGGTAAACAGAAGAAGGTCATAGCTCTGTATCTATACCTCTGCCATCACTCAAAATTTTTAATTACAAACATATTATGCATTAAATACAAGATGACAGCTAGCTGGTTAGGTTAATAACCTTAGTGGGTCTATGATTCTAATTTTCAGCTGAGCAGCTTGGGACATATACGGTATCTCTCTCCATTTATACTACTCATGCTAAACTAACAATAAAACATACTTAATTCTCTCTCTTCATACTGTATAACGTGTTTACATTTTAATCTGTAGCTATATGTGTTAGCTCACAGACAAGACCAGCATCTGTAAAGGTCTATTTTTCCTGTATGTTAGAAAGCTGGATCTGGTTAAAGTACCACACGAGCTCATACCTTATTAAAATGGATGTTGCCACACTTTAAAAATCTATTTATATAAACAGTGTGCTGAAGATATCAGCACATCTATATATACATAAATATACATACGTATATACATACATACACACACTATATGTATATATACACACACCTCATGCATGGATTATGTGGTGTACCCATGACTTACCTCAGAAAAGAAAGCAAACAAGCTAGATTTATTTTGTTAAAATTTTGACACATATCCCAGTCTGTCTCTCGCTTCCAACAATTTGAGAGAAGGGGGGAAAAAAAAAAAAGGATTGCTCTCATACTGAAAGACCATCATCATAAAGAATGGTTAGGCACGATCTTGCTAGTCTTTCCTATGGAATTTGCACTGCAGTTGCTGTGAGGTTCTTCCATGACACTTTCCTTAATGGGAGAAAGGATAACCGGAAAACACAGCACAGCAAGTAGACATTTATTTATTGGATCGAGTGAGAGATGGGCTGCACCAGGGAAAGCTTCACACTTACACAAACGTGTGGGTAACTGCGACCTGCCTCCAGCAGGAGCAAGCGAGCAGTGGCTATTTCTCCACTAATTATCTTGTGGGAATTTTCTGAGAGAGATGTTAAGAGTATACCCTGGGAGTAGGAAGCATCCCTTCAGTGATTTGGAAGGGTAGTATTTTACTGACATGAGTTGTCTCTGTTAACTGTGGAAGTGTAGGTGAGGTAATGAGTTTACATGAAAAATACTTCTGAGTTGTTGTTTTAATGATTTGACTAATGCATACTTTGTACAGTTTTCTTTTTAAAATATAAAGTCTAAAATCTCTTGAGTACAGACAAACAGCTCTGAATAATTCTAGAGAGAATTTGACTCCATATTAATTGATCTGCTAAATCATGAAGTGGTTATTGCCTGTATATATTTAAAAACAGATAATATGATCTTAATCACTACTTTTAATCTTGAAGTTCTGCTTTCTTAGGTAGTAAAGACCATAATCCTATGTGGTTTATGCCTTATCTTTTACCCCTGAAGATTTCTTCTCAGTGAAGTCTGGTTTTAATTTGTTTTGTGTAAGAATACTTAAAACCACCCCAGAATATGAAAAAGAATTTAGAGTTTTGTATAGTATCTTTAGAAAACATAACTATTTAAAATAATCTCATTGTCCTCATAAAATCATTATAATTTCCATCTTCAGTCCTTGTTATGATGAACATATTGTCTATATTTGGTATAAAATATCTACTGTGAATGAGAGCAAACCAAAATTCTAGCATAAGTAGCCAGCCAAACTAGACAACATTTCAAGTAAAATGGTTCTCTCTCTCTCTTCTGTGGGCATAGCCTGAAAAAAATTACATATTCATTGCTTCTGCTGTTATTCATTTGTCAGCATCTATTAAATTTGTAAATACACGGCAGAGGCATTCTTGGCCTAAAATGAGTTCTAGAAAGTACAGTTTCATTCTGCACATTTGCTCACACTGTCCAATCCTGTCTTTGGTTCACCTGCTATTTTGACCTTATCCACTGAATTCCCAGGTTATAACTTTACTAAGTAATTTATTGACAGAACAAATTTCAGAAACGGTTATTTGACCTGTCCATATTAACTGAATATAAATTAAAAGTTTCAACAATTAATGTAGTGTTTAAATTTTTCACCTTCCCTTACTGATTTATTTTCCCTCTATTTCAGTACTTTAATCATTACTAGTTAATTTTTGGTTGTCACAGAAGCTTGTCTCAAAAATTAACAAAGAAGAATTTTCTGAGCTGGTGCTGTGAGGTGAATTTTGCAACCAAATATCATTATGATTTCAGCCTGATTTCAGGGAAAGACAGCTCTACAGACTGCAGCAAAGATCAGATTTTTCCAGAAGCATATAGGACGGCAGCTGCAAATAAGCTAATATGTTTTCAGTCTCTGCAAAACCTTAGGTTTTCTCGGCTGAGTAATGGAGTAAGAAGTTACGTGATATTCACTACACGAGTATGTTTTCAAAGTCATAAAGAAAACATCCATGTTTCACATCACTAACACTACAGCAGTATACCAGGATCCTTCCCACTTGGTATGGAGTCCAAACTAGTTTATGAAATTTCATCTAGGTATTTTTAAGTGTTTCACAAAAGCGGCTTATATCCCAGCCTTTACTGGGCAAGTTTGTATTTTACACACTTAGAAAATTCTAGTCTCTACTGAAGATGATAAACCTATCAAGAAAACTAAGATTTTCAAAGAAACTTAGTATTATTGACTCCAAAAGACACAGAGAGACAGAAAAAGAAATCACATTCTGGCTGGAAGGACGGGCCCAGAGAGTAGTGGCCAATGGTA
>NW_009696898.1:0-10754 GCF_000703405.1 Apaloderma vittatum
GGTGAGCTCTGCCGCGGAGAGGGGTGTCAGTCTGGGGCCGCCCTTGCTCGGGGCAAGCGTTTGGGGCCGTGTCTCTGCCGGCCCGCTCTCCCTTCCGGCCGGGGGGCGGCTGGGGCTGGAGCTCAAGCTGCGTGTGGAAAAGGAAGGTAAAACAGCAGAGGGGTCCGAAACGGAAAAATGAAACGGAGCTGGCCCTGGGGCTCCCAGTGCTGGCCCGGCCGCGGGGGCTGGCCGCAGCAAGCTGCGCTTTCAGCCCCAACAAAAAAGACAATTCTCTCCCTGCAGGGTCCGCTTCTGCTGACCTTTGCCTGCCAAGTTTGGCTTTCCACGCAAGTTGAACAGCACTTAAATAAAGATGTTAATCTTTTTCTCTCTCTTTTTTTTTTTCCAGACAGCTCAATGACACCCGGAAAGAAGTTACAGGGTCTTGTAGCTGCTACAATCACTCCAATGACTCCTGATGGGTGAGTTGTCAAAAGTTGCATTGATTGCTGTTACCTTAGACCTCTCTCTTTCTTCCTATGTAGAACTGACCGGTTTTAGTTTAGTTTTGAGTTGTTTTTTTTTTAAAGGGGAACTCTTAGGTTAGTCCTACTAAGAGTAGAGTTGGGTCCCTTAGTCTCCACCTCCCCCTGTTACCCAGCAGATGCTGTAGGTCTGGTCCTGGAGAGCTGGGATCAACGTCACATCTCTTTTTCTGCTGCTTTAGTAGGTGCGGATTAAATCGTAGTAAGGTTATGTGTGTAAAGTATTGCAATATGCTCACGTTTGTGAGCATAGTCCTAGTTAAAATGAACTCTTGAGAGCTAGAAAATATTTGTCAAATGTTTGTGAGCATAGTCCTAGTTAGAACTCTTGAGAGCTAGAAAATATTTGTCAAAATCCAATGGCCTTTTAATACTTTTCTTTAACCTAGCTAACTCATTCATGTGTTCACGTCTATGTCTGTGTGCATGGAATTAGCCTGAACCTGATGAAAATACTGCAAGGACTGTACAGTTCTTAGAAAAACAACACGGAAGTTGAAATTCAGCCTGCCTCAAAGCAGTGGCAGTAAACAGATGTCCTTTCTGCTGCTTTTCGATGTTGCAAGACAAAGTTGTTGGAGTCAGCAAAGGACCCTGAGCTCCTCTGATGGGGGATGTGCCGAGATCTGTGTGTTTCTGAAGAAGACAGTGGAGATTTGCTATTACGGTCCTCTGAAAGTGATCCCTTGCTTTCCAGAAGTGCAGTCACTGCTTTGTTTCTTGCCGTGGAAGAAATTTATTTCTGATTTCTTTTTTTATTACTACTCAAATTTATTGCAACATAGTATTTGGAGAGTGATCTGGGCCCACTGCCTGCAACGCCTGGCCCTTATGAAATACATTAGGTGAAGGTAGCTATGAAATTTTAGGTGATACGTGAACCCAATCAGGTTCCCAGAACTGACTTCCAGACTAGAGGGTTGGTCTATGTATTTGACAAATGAAAACAATGAAAAAATATTGTCCAGTGATAAATAAGTTTGTCCTGCAGAGAAGATAAATCTAGACTTCAATTTCCTCTGTTTGTCAGGGAAGCCTGTTGCTTTCCTCATCCTTCAATAAGAGAGAGAAAAAGAGGCCAAAGTCACATCCAGCAGATGCCATTTCACAGTCTGTGTCCAGGAGTTACAAGTATAGTTTAACTATTTGCCAGGACTTGCACAAATACCTTTGTGCTCTCAAGAGGTCTCCTGTTTCCCTGAACAGTCAAAAAGATTTGAGTGCCTTGTGCTCTCACATCATCCCCCAAAAGTTCTTTGCTGTGGTGAGCCTGCAGTGATTACTAATAGAGATAAAAGGTGGGAACAGTGAACTACTTGTCAGGAAGAAGGGGAACTGGAAGACAGAATTCAGAACTGATCTGTCGCCTGAATTGTTAAGCACATACTGAGAGTATTGTAGCTTGAGGTAGTCTGTGTGTGTACGAACGCAAGGCTTCAAAAATTCGTGTATTTTCTCCTTGATATCTAAATTTAAGATATTTGTGGGTGGAGGCTTATGATTGCTGAGGCTCCTGAATTTGCTGTGATTTCTTTAATTTCAGCCAAATTAACCTTTCGGTGATTCGTCAGTACGTGGATTATCTGGTAAACGAGCAGAACGTGAAGAATGTCTTTGGTAAGTGTTTTCTTGACAGAAACTTGTGCTACACCCTTTTGCCTGGATGTCAGTCCTTTGATACCTTCCTGATAAGAGCTGTAGTGGGAGAGACTGTGGATGTGGGATCACCCTAGAATTTATATTCGCCCGTGGACATAATGTAAACAGTACTTAAGGCATCTTCTTTTGCCTACACCCCATTTCTGGGTGGGATAAAATAAATGTTGCCTTCATGCAGTGATGTTCCCAGTGATGAATGGATAATGCTGTGTTAGCAGAGAGGACTCACCCTTTGCCTGGCCAAGGTACAATCATCTGATTAAAAAAGCATCAGCTCAGGAGTCCAGGGAATTCAGTGAGCTCATCAAAGACAAATGGAGTTCTTTAGGAGACCTGTGGTGCACTGGGTGATACCAAGGTGGTCACTGCCCCCGTCTTTCCATTCTGTCTCCATCTCAGGGACTGCTGCGGGCAGAGCAGGGATGGCTGGGTAGAGAACACAGCAGCTGCTAAACCTCTTTCATTCACAGCCTGCCATGGTTAAGTAGGCTGGAGTCAGTGTAAAATTTTGTTTCAGTCAAAAGAGTGCCAAGATGCAGAGCAGAGGGTGGCCATGACTTCAGCTGTCCCATTTCAATCTGTTGTGACTGAACATCTCCTTGCCTTCGAGCAGTGCCTTAGCCCAGGTTTCTCACACGGAATCATAGAGTTGTTGAGGCTGGAAAAGACCTCTGAGATCATCAAGTCCAGCCTAAAACACAAGTGTTTAGTGCTGGTAACACTGCAAACCCCTGGTGCAGATCATCGCTATCTTAAAATGAATTTTAGGAAAAATACTTGTGTTTAATACTATCAAGAGCGTCAGTTCTTCAGTAAAACCAATGTGTGTAGCCAGGCCTCAGCAAATGTGTTGTGTTGTGTTGAAACAGTGAATGGCACAACAGGAGAAGGACTGTCCCTTAGCGTCCAGGAGAGGAAGCAGCTGGCAGAAGAATGGGTGTGCCAAGGAAAAGACAAGTGAGTAGCTGACAGTGAACAGGGGATTCCAGATCTCGTATTATTGTTACAGGCATGCAGGTTTGCACAGCAACACCTGCTATTGGTTTTGGTTTGTTGGTTTGTTTGGGTTTGGGGTTTTTTTTTTAGTATTTTGTTATTGGGCTTTGTTCCCCAGCTCATAGAAGTCTGTGATTTTGTTACTGCCAGTTAGCTGGTGTCCATTTCTGCTGCTTAGAGGGCTTGTGAGAGTCCTTCTCTGATATGCTGAGGGGCAGGGTTAAAAAAAAAGAGCTCTGGGGATAAGAAAGGGATCTGCCCTTTGCTTATTCTTTACAAGAAATTAAATTAAAGACCAATCTGTTTATGCCCTGTGAGCATTTGTGAAGCTTTTAATAATGTAAATGATTTGGTATGGGGGGAAGCTGAGATGTAAAGTGTTTTGGTGCTTCCCTAAAGGCGCAAAGTAGTGGCAGAAGAAGGAATTGAACCTGGATCTGCTGCTGTGTGTCCAACTGCAACTCTGTTCTCCATCTCTTGTAGCTGTCATAGTCTGCTATCACTCACCACGGACATTTTATTTGTTATTATGTTGGAGGATGTGGTTAAAAGGAGGTGTTTTTGATGAGAAAGACAGCGAGCAATCTGTGTGGAAATAAAAGGAGAAACACATAAATGGGACTGATTGACTGGAACCTGGGAGGTTGTCTTGGCAGCAGCAGCCAGGCGGTCAAAGCTGCAGCTGTGAGGCTGAATTCCTCTGGTAGTTCTGCAGAGCCATAGGTTTAGCAAGCAAAGATGCTTTGATATCCTTTCCTTTTCCCAGCTTCCCCTTAAATCCTTAGTGTTGTAACAAAATACTAAAATTTGTCCCTCCTGACAGTCTTGCACATGTGACAGGGAGCAGTCACATATGATTCATATTTGCAAGTGAGTTTTCTTTTTTCCATCACCAGCTGCTTACCACTGTTGGCATTTTCCCTGTGCTTGTCAGGTCAACCTAGGTTCAAATCCCTTTTAGGTTTAATCTAGCTCTGTGAAGTTCTTCTTCTGTGGCTCCCTGGCCTGAAGTGATTAATTTTGGCAGATTGGTATTTTTCACCATCACTGAAACCTCCCCAAACCTTTTGAATTTATTCTTGTGCAGGTTGGATCATGTGATCATTCATGTGGGTGCACTGAGTCTGCCAGAGTCCCAAGCGCTGGTGTGTATACGTATCATTCCTTTTCCCTGTGTGTGATGCATAAAGCAGATGTACCTTCAGGTACTTTCCGTTCTCTTTTTTCTAGGCAAGACATGCAGCAAGCATAGGTGCTAGTGCTATTGCTGTAATAGCCCCCTTCTTCTTCAAACCCACCAACAAAGGTGAGTAGATGTGACTGCCAAACCTCCTGAGGCCCTTTTGTGCTGCCCTTCGAGCCTTTATCACAGGTACGAGATTAATGCTTTGTGAGTTTTTCTGGAAAGTATTCTGGTGATAATATTCACACATCTGTCAGGTCTGGTGCCATGCAAAAGCAAAATATAGAAGGAGAGCCTTTTCAAAAATGAGAGATACTAAGAATCTTCCAGTAAGACATGTGAGGGGTGTCTTTTGGGATGTATGTTGTAGCCTCTTATAAAAAGGCCACACAAGGAAGCACACATGAGTTACACCTGTAAGAGATACTGAAATCAATTTGCTCTGAAATAAATACTGTCTTTGCCTTCCCTAGGGTTTCCCACTGAGTTTCATTACATTTAATTATTTTTATTACAGTGGATGAAGGCTTTTATGTAACTCTGTGTTATGCAAGCTGTAGATGGCCTCTCCACAGACCTTGACTGCTGGAATCTATCTTTTATCACAGCTAGTGTCCTTCTCTTACAGGGCTACTTGCTTGTTTTCTTCCAGGTGAACTAGTTGCTTTCTTAGAAAAGGTTGCGTCTGAAGCCCCTGCGGTTCCATTTTATTACTACCACATTCCCCCTCTGACGGGTGTGAAGAGTAAGTACTGCTCAGTCAGCTCTTGCCGAGCCCGTTGGCTCACAGCAACCTGAGTCATCCCGGTGGCTGGTGGGGTTAGTCTGCGAGCCTAAACCAGCTCTGTGGGCTCTGCTCCATCAGCTGCAAGCTGTAGCAGAAAAGATTCCTTCTGAAAATGGGGCTGAGTACAAGACTGGAAAGCAAATCAAATTCCTCTTCATTGGAAGAAAGTCACAGCTTAGGAGCACTGAACAGCTCGGGTGGAGGGGCTGATGCTGACTGTGGCTTTGCAATTAGTGTGGACCAGGGTAGGTAGTTGCCTTGGGTAACCATAGTTGAACCCCAGTTTTTGCAAGATGGTGACCACCCTCTCGCTTGGTGTGTGCTGACTGTGTAGTCATGTTTGCTAGTAAATTACATGCGAAGGTACAGCTTCTCAAGTCCTGCTTTTTAGTGGAGGATCTTTGGTTACCTGCTCTAAACAGCAGGTTGTGTGGTGTTTCTGGATGTTTGAATTTAAATTTATTCCTAAATATGTTGTTGCCAGTTCATTCCTAAACTTTCTCTTCTGATCTGATGAAAGCAACGATTCAAAGAGGGTGGAGTGAAGTTTTTTGGATAATACTGGGAAATAATCACACTGAACCTGTCTTGCTGGTTGTTTTAGGGCTATATAGTTTACGAAGCTTAGACCAAAAGTTAATTACTTGTAAAATAGCATCTCGCCTTTGAGGACAAGACAGGGAAATCTCCCAGAACAGGGATATATTTCTTCATGTGAGACTGCTGTTCTGCACAGTTCGTGTTGAAGAGTTGCTGGATGGAATAACAGAGCGGATCCCCACCTTCCAGGGTGTGAAGTTCAGCGACACGGACCTCTTGGACCTTGCACAGTGTATAAGCAAGAATGAGAGAGAACAGTTTGTGTTTCTTTATGGGGTGGATGAGGTAAGAGGCTCCTCTTAAAAATAATTTCTTCTGTGGCATTCTCTTACTTCAGACTTGGGGAAAAAAGTAACCCTGGACGTTCAGTGCCAGGAAGTTTTGATGCTCCCTCCCACCACTCCCTTTTTTTTCTTTAGTTTGTTACATGTAGTAAAAACTTCTTTTTTTTTTTTTTCTCCCCCTACCCCAAACTAGCAACTGTTGAGTGCACTGGCAGTAGGGGCAAACGGAGCAGTCGGAAGGTCAGTATAGCTCGAACTCCTTCCCCTTGACACACAGCGTATTGTTAGATTTTCACTATCTGTGCAGTATTTCTCTAACTATCTTTGTTGCTGCAGTGGGGGATTTTGCAGGGTAGGGCAGAGAGCTAAGCTAGCTCCAGCGCTAGTGATGGGCGGTCATGTAACCTGTGATCTCGGATTATGTTCGTTTGGGTGATTATTGCTGCGGTCCGTAAGCTGGCATCAAAAGTTTCAGCATATTTCTTTATCCTCATGGCAACATTCTGAAGTAGGGAATCAATTTTGTCTTTGTTATATGGGTAAGGAACCAGGCAGGCCAAAGTCATTACTTCACATGAGAAGTGTGTGAGGAAAAGGGCTCTGCTGAGTCTTCTCTTCATACCAGGCTGCTTAGATGAATTACCGTGTGATATCTGTGTTCTTGTGTAGATGATGCATTAAATGAACGAGCATCTGGAAAATTAGGTGATTGCACTTTGCGTATCGCCCAATTGCGTCGTCTTATTTTTAATTTTGAAAAGCAGTTCCATTTGGGAAGAACTGGGAGATAAATCTGCTCTCTAAACTCTTACACAGGGCTTCGCGTACTTCAGATGCTCAACAGTATAAGCCACACGTAGATTGCGTGAATCTCTGTCCTAACAGTGGCATTCTTATAATGTCAACAGAAAAAGTCTGTGGCTACTTCTTTTGTTTCAGCGGTTCTAAGCTCCTCCTTTGCATTTACTGATTCTGATTTTGTTTTGTTTTGGCAGTACATACAACTATTTGGGCCAAAAAACCAATCTGATGTTGGAAGCCTTTGCAAAGGCAGACCTTGCATTAGCACGGCAGTATCAGGTACGGTATCTTTGCTCTCCTCATCAGGAGCAGCTCTTTCTCTTCTGGCTTTACTGGGGCTGTTTTCCAGATAGTTTTGTTGTCCGTACCCCAAGGTAGCTTTATTAAAAGCAAACTTCCTTCAGGTCCGACCCCTCTACTTATTAGTCACCTCTCCTCACCTTTTGTCAAGTCCTTACTAACTTCTAACCGAGAGCTGCCTTACTTATCCTTCAGCTCTCTAACCTCATCTGTGCAGAGCGAGCAACGGCCTGGCTCTTTTCCTTGAACAAGCCCATGGTGGCCAAGATTCTGACTAGGAATATTCTGAGGACACCTCACATGACGTAGGGCAGAAGGCTGTCCCAAACCAGCTCTGCCTTGACCCTCCTCGGTCTTGGGCACCTTGAAGATTTGTGAAGAATTCTAAGCAATCAGTATACAATCTCCACCCAGGGTTTTTATGGGACATTTGAGACAGCCTTCTTTTGCCTTAAAATAGAGGTGACTGCAGGATGGAAGTCTGAAAGACATCTGAAAGATGATCTGCTCTAGGATATTGTTTCACTAGGCAATGCATCTTCAGATTTGTAAACCTTCAGAGCCTGATATGAGTCAATGTTCTTAGACAGCTTGAACGTGAGTGAGGGACTGAGGGGGAGTGATGGTTTTCTTCTGTCCCTTCCCTATTCCAATAGACTTCAATGAGTATTTCTCTCAGACTGGCCTGGTGGGCAAGAGCTATTCCCAGAGCTGTGCCACAGTTGTATAAGACGTAAACATAATAGCTCTAGATGCTCTTTTATCTTAAAATTTGAAGGAGTTAAACTACTGTCTGTCTTTTCTAGTTTCTCATGGGGGAATTTCTCAGCTTTGTCATCAAACTAGGTAAGTCCTGTACAACTTGTTTCCCTTGTTATATCTGAAAATGCAGACTTGGTGTTCCAGAGACTCTCATGTTGCTGTACCCTCAGAACTTCCTTCCTGAAAGATTCCACATCAAGAAAATGTTGTGTCTGCTGTTTAATAGTGGTCATCAGCTCAACCAAGGGAGCTGACCAAGCATCCCTGACAGATTCCACTCTCAGTTCCTTCTTCTTCAGTGAAATCTCACTGTGATTTACTCTTTCTTATCCTGACTCTTCCTGCGGGTCTTTTTTTCTGTTGTTCCATCTGCAAAACTTCATTTTGAGCTTTGTTTCTAAAGTAATTTCTCTGAAACAGTGGTGCTCTGGTAAGAAAATAGCTCTGATGTTTATCTCTACTCTGTTGCTGTAATTTAAGAGTAACCCTCTTCAGGGCTGTACAAGGCTAAAGCACTTTAAAGTGATTTTTTTTTTTTAGAAACAAACACAAGTTTTAATGTAGAAAGCAATTAAAAATGACCAAGTGAGAGTAGCATAGAGAGACTGAATCAAACATTTATGATTTTCACTTAGTGAGGAAAAGTGTTCATTTCTGTTGACAAATGGCTGGGATAGCGCAACCTACCAGTGATAGTAAGTTTGTAGTGGCCTAATTTTTGACGGCAGACTCACACCACCTGTACTGTCATGAGGGCTATGTGGCAGTACCTTTTGGCAAGGAGAAAGGAACACACATACAGCCCCGATTATAGGTAAAACTGACACGGTGGTTTATAAAGTGCATGTCTAGAATGTACTCTGCTTGGAATCTTTAGGAGGGAATCAATAATGGTGTCATATATACATGGAAAGGCGTTATTTTTACTGGAATGTCTTTCCTATCTGCAAGCACTGTTGTCTCTTCTTAGTCACACAGTTCTCACTTCCAAAAAGTGATAAAGCCTGGCTTATGCTGCAGTGCAAAGACACTCTGCCCGCACTGCTGCTTTTTCGGACGCGTGTATAGAGAGCACTTTAAGGAAAACCGTCTGTAAACGTCTTGATTTTGCTTTGTCCACCCAGGTTTTGGTGTCGCGCAGACTAAAGCTGTAATGACCGTTGTTTCTGGCATTCCCATGGGACCTCCGCGGCTTCCGCTTGTTGACGCCTCTGAGGAGTTCATTGTCCAGGCCAAAGCCAAGCTGGATGGCATTACGTGGCCCGATGGTGACTGACGTTCGCTTCCTGGTTGATCTGGAAGTGGAAGCTCCTTTTCTGGGATTCGCTGTCCGGTGGCACACTCCCCACATGATGGGCTGCAATTTTTTTTTCAGGGAATCAGCTCTGTGCCCGGTGGTGCACATGGAGCTGCCTTTTTATGTAACCGTACTTTGCTCCGCCGGATCTCTGCACATTCCAGGAGTAGCTGGTAGCTTTTAAGGAAAAAAGCAGATTGACACCACTTGGAGGATACAAACTCCTTATGTCTAGAAAGGAGGAAGATCTGTCTCCACTCTCCCTCCAGCTAAATCCTGTTCTGTCCTCTCCCTTCATAACTACGAACAACACTGCAACGTGTTTTTAAAAACAACGGTGTGACACTATCTGGGTATTTTACTGTTTGTCACAAAGTCACAGGGACACCAGCTGGGCATATAAAATCCCAGTTTTGTCTGGTCTGGTTGTCTTTGTACACCTTTACTAAATGAAAAATCAAAACCTTGTGCAGCAGAAAGCTGTTGGCTCCCTGATGAGCAGGTGTTTCTTCATTTTTTTTCCTCCTTGCGACAGAAAACGGTTGACCTGTACATGACTGCCATGCAGAATGTTGCCCGAGTGCCAGAGAGCCACCTACTGTCAGGTTAAGAAAGTGGGTTTTTGCACTCTGGACTTAACCCCCCAACACCAGGTGGAGGTTTTAGTGTCTGGTAGCATGCGTAGGAGGTGGTGTCAGAAATAATCTCACCAGTCCTTTTTGGTGCCCACTGTGGGGCAAGACAACAGCAGTTCTGTGCTACACATACCGTAGCTAGAATAGTTCCGAAGTGGCAAGCCCCTGTGCGGGTCACGGAGCTTGTTGGCGGCACTGCTTTCCTCTTTGTTTTGCTCTGCTTAGGAACGTGCTAATACCGTCAGTGGGTCTGTGCTTTGCTCTGGTGTTAACAGCCCTGCTGTGCTGCGGCAGCCGGCTTGTGGAGAAAGTCAAGGAATACGCCTCCCTCTCCCCGCCTGGCACTGATGTAAATGGTTTTCTTAGGGAAGCTCCCAAGGTCCTTGTACCGAAGCGTGCCTTGAGGCGGCAGGTCCCAGGGTGGCAGGGCGTGTGGAAGGTCTTGGGCAGATTCCTAGGACAGTTATCACCTCCCAGAGCCTGGGACTTCAGCCCCAAACAGGCGAGCAACCCTACTGAAGCGACACACCATGTGACAGAAGGGCGCGTCTCCTTCCTACCCAAGGACAACCAGCAACTCCCTCCGAGCATCGTGCTGGGGTTTGGCCTGTGCCTGTGGAGCCACGGCTCCGTACTCTCAAAGGGCAGAGGTTGCAGCAGGCACCCAAGCTTTGCCTGAGGGCGGCACGGTTGGGGCAGAGAGACCCAAACAACAACTACAGGGATTGCCCCAGAAGTGAAGACGGAAAAGCCAACAAGAAAGCCAAAGGGTCCATAGAAGAGGAGGAGTTTGATCAAGAAGTTGGAATCAGCAAGCGGGAGAGAAATCAAACAAGAAGCGGAAACTAGCTGGTCCCTGACCTGGTCAGAGCTGCGAGATATGAGGAGGGATAGAGCTGCCAGGCAGGTGAATGGATTGCTGC
>NW_009696899.1:0-249 GCF_000703405.1 Apaloderma vittatum
CCACCTGCCGTGCCCCAGCCACGGGCACCGAGAGCCTGCACTGAGCTGCCCAAAACGCTGTGGGGCTTGGGGTCGGCTCTTGGGACATGGCCCCACGTCTGCCCAGGTGACGTGATGGGTGACCCGTGTACCCCAACACCCGGTGTCCTCGGGCAGGCCAGGAGACTCCGGGGTGGGATGAGCAGGACAGACAGCTATTAATGGTGAGGTGTTAATTAAAGCAGCAGTAAGGGCTTCTCCTGCAGTTTG
>NW_009696899.1:305-720 GCF_000703405.1 Apaloderma vittatum
TCCCGCCACACAGAGACAAACCCATTGCACCCAGTACCGCAGCAGCGCTGGTGCAGGTACCCAGGCTGGAACAGATCCCAAGACCAGGCAGCAGAAGGACATGGAGGAGGAGCTGCAGGAGGTGCTGGGCAGCTGCAGGGGAGCGCGAGGCTGCACGAGTGCCGTGCTCAGGGCAGGCAGTTGGAGGATGCTGGTGACAATCTCCCAAATTCATGGGATGCTCCTTCCCAGGATGCAGGGCAGAGCCTGGACTCCCCGCAGGGGGGGCAGGCCCCTCACTAGGGTCATTCCCGTGGCTGAGTACAGACCCCGCTCATCACACCAGTGCCTGATGGTTTACCTGCTGTCTCCTCTCCCTGCAGGCTGCCTGCTGAGGAGCGAGGAGAAGCCCACCCAGAGCCGCGATGCCGCCGGT
>NW_009696899.1:793-1629 GCF_000703405.1 Apaloderma vittatum
TCAGGTCGCCGCCATTCCCCCCGGGGTGCTCAACAAAACCGACCTCACCGACTTCTACTGCTGCACCCGCTGCGGGAAGGTGTTTTGGGAAGGGTCTCATTTTGGACGCGTCGTCTCCCAGTTTCAGGATGTTCTTGTCGCCGCCGGGGATGAGCAGAGCATCTACGAGCTGAGCTGAGGGGGGATGTGGGGGCTCCGCAGCGGGACGGGGACTGCAGGGACGTGCTTCCCGGTAAACCTCAGTGCGTTTTGGGCCGTGGGTTTGCAGTGTGAAGCTGGAAAAGGAGGGAGCTCTCATTTTGGGGTCTGCCATTGAGGGGACCGTCACATTTGCACTGATGGTTCATGACAGCCCGAAAATATGTGGCCTCCATGAGATCATTAAATCAGCCATGGCCGGGGAACAGAGCTTTGTGTTATTTCTGCCTCCTTCCAGGCTGGGCATGGTGAGAGGGCAGCAGAGCTCTCTGAAACCAGCCAGGCACCCGTCAGACCCCAGCACCCTTCACCCTGGTGCCCCTCTGCCAGGTCACTCGTGTTGGGGAGCCAGGAACCACACGCAGCCCCGCACACACATGGGAGAGAGCCCTGCCCGTGCGCAGGGCACTCCCCCGGCTGCGCGACCCGTCCCCGTCCCCAGCGCCCCCTCTTCCCCGGGTCCCGCTCTCCCAGCAGCTCTGCTGGCGTTCCTCGGAGGCGGTGGGTGGATGCAAGCCTGGAGGTCCTGGGGGGCTGGAAAGCCTCTGGGTGCACCGCGATGCCCGCTGGCACCCACCAGAGCCGGGAATGCCCCAGCAGAGCATGGCCGGTGGGTGGGAGGGTCCCGTTGGTACCAA
>NW_009696900.1:0-4730 GCF_000703405.1 Apaloderma vittatum
TGGGCAGCCCCTGCCCCTCGGTAGCTCCACGCCAGCCTTTCTCCCTCTCCAGAACGCGGGAGCTGGGGGGCATCTGCTCGGGGTCTCCCTCCCCCGGGGCTTCTCACCGAGCTCGGTGCGCAGAGGGTGCGGAGCAGCCAGGACAAGGTGCAAGGGGGGCAAGAGGCCGAGAAACCACGCGGAGCGGGACCGGCAGGCAGTCCGGAGCCGTTTGCAGATGCAATTTGTGCGTTTTACGGCCAATTAATATTTTAGATTAGGATCATGTTCTTACAGGGTTTTGGTTTAGCGGAGCTAACCGCCGCGTCGTGGTCGTAACACGGGTCAAGCTCCCCTGGAATTGATTCCTCCCCCGTCACTTGTCATCGACCTCGGATGCCAAATCCTTCTGATCTCTGCAGAGTTCAATACACTTTCTGCAGTGGTTTGAAATGCGGGAGCTTTAGCTTCACTTTCAAGCTAATTTTGTATTTGTAATTCAAAACATATCTCCCCGGTGTTTAGGCGTGAATTCTACTTCTAATTCATTTTATGCATTTCGCATGCGGTTTTGGAACAGCTGAATCTAAATATTGATATGCAGACCAGGCAGCGAGGGGAAGTGGGGATAACAGGTACTTTCCTTGCAATTTTTCGTTACTTTTTGCTTGAATTTTGCAAATTTGAGTTGGGAGGTGTGATAGAAATTGAATGAAGCAATTAGCGAAGCGTCTTTTTTTATTGTTGAATGGAAACCAGATGTTTCTTGGAAATGTATGAATCTTCCATGAATTTCTCTCTTGCTCTTCCCTAAACTTTCTGTTAAGTGCGTGCTCATTGAATTTCATCTCTTCAGTTCTGCAACAGAAGCTTGATTGTTTATTAAGTGCAAATACAAATTTGCATAAATTATATGCTGGGTTCCAAATTTCCTTTTGGCAGCCTGAGATTGGGTGTTTAACCTCGTCGGATGATGCCATTAATTTGGAAAGTCACCTAACAACCCATACCGCTCTTTGGGGGTTTTTTATTTGTTTGTCTGTTTGTCAAGGACGTGTTTTTCTTATTGCTCTTAGTTTGCGCTAGGACTTCCCCCACGTCATCTCTTACAACTTCCACGTCTTCCGCGATGGTTGTGCCTTTCGCTCTGGTTGTGTTTTCTGCCTGCCCCGCTGTGGGAACAGACTCCTGAGGGATGCTCAGCCCTGACCTTCCGCGTTGTCCTGCCCACAGAAGCCATCGGGATCCCGCTCTGCTGACGGCCTTTGTCCCTTTGTAGGCTTCCTGCAGTTCCTCCTTCCACCCTCTCTGCGTGTTGTTCTTCCTCAGAGTCCAAATTAATTTTAGTGTTTCGTGTTCAAGGATATTTATGGTCTTTATTTTTTCTCCGTGGGAAACTTCAGTGGCAAAAATGTTTGTTGATTTTCTTTTAGTTAGTTTGTCCTCTTCTGCCTTTGATAATTGATCCCAAACGTGATCGGTGCCACACAATCTCCCGCTATGCTGCTGCTCCTCATGTGCCTCAGATTGGTGCTTGTCAGGGCTTTTTTCCTGGAAATCCCGTCTCTGCATGAGGTTCTCACAGCCATAGGAATATTCTTGAGGCTCTTCCTAGCCACACGTTATCTGCAGGACGAGTAGTTAAGGTAATTGCACTCTCATTAGTGAACCTTCTTGCTGGAGTTGGTCTCCACCCACCTTCCCTTCCTTTCCAGGCATCCTCTAAGGGCAGCTTTTATGTTGTTCTTTGCCTTCGCCTGCCACAGATTCGTAGAAATCCTTCAAAGGACGCATCTTCAGTTCCACCAGCCGATTCTTCCACAAGGATATACATATTTATGGGGACGAAGCCGTGTTGTCTATTGAAAGGAGTTTTGCTCGCTTTGGGCTTCAAAGCCGACGGTCACAGGGTGCTGGTGGCTGCAGTCCCGCGCCCGTTCCATGTCGGACAGTCCTTCCCCGGCTGTGAGCCAGCGTGGCGCCGCAGGGTGTGTTTTCTCATGGTCTGATCTGCTGTCGGGCTGCAGGGCCATAAGCTTTGTCCTCCACTTACTCCTTGGCGCCCAGAAGGGGTCCTCCGGGTACTCGCTGCATTCTGGTTTCAGATCCTTTCTCCATGCCCGAGGTTAATCCTCGTTTTCAGGCTGTGCTCTGCCCAAGTCCTGTG
The DNA here is from genome assembly GCF_000703405.1 of Apaloderma vittatum. Classification (NCBI taxonomy): domain Eukaryota; kingdom Metazoa; phylum Chordata; class Aves; order Trogoniformes; family Trogonidae; genus Apaloderma; species Apaloderma vittatum. Next base: position 2,147 of record NW_009696900.1, read on the forward strand.
AGTCCCTGCCTTCCAGGGCCAGTGTGTGTAACTTCTGCCTAACCTGACCCCAGCCTCGGGTGGGTTTCTCGCCCGCCCAGCTCCTGAGATGCCGCTGGGGCAACTCTCTGGTGCAGGACCACGGGAACTTTCCACCACCCCGGTGTCTCACCGACCCCAGGGGATCAGGCACGCCCTGCAAAGTGCGGCAGAGACAGACCCGAAAGGACCAAAGGCTGAGGAACTGGGGCTGAAGGACCAGGTGGACGTTTGCAGCCTTTCCTTTTTTATCCTCTCTGCCCAGTTCTTGTGGTTTCGTAACCATGGCGGAACAGACCAGAACAGTTATTAGTGGCTTATTTTTCTGACAGATGGGATTTCTCGGTGAAGCTGGGATGCGGGCGATGCTCGGTTCCCGTGGGGACAGCAGAGCTGCTGCCAGAGTTTCTCCTGCGATGAGCCGTGGGGATTTCTGGGGCTGGGGTGGGTGGGCTGTGGCTGGGGAGGGGTTGTCAGGGCTGCTCCCGGCACCACGATATATCTGTGCGATCCATCCCGCGATCCCCTTCCCGTGATCCATCCCACCATCCTATCCCCACGATCCCATCGCTGCGTGTGGGCTCAGCCCTCCCACCCTTGGGACACGCAGTTACTGGTGGTACCTACAGTGGGACATCAGAAAACCACCTCTCGAGACCTCCTGGTTTGGAGGAAACTGGAAATAACTCACTAGAGCTAAATTCCTGGAAAAAGGCGTTGCTTGGAGTAGTGGAAATCTTTTCTTTCTGCCCTGTCTTTTTAAAGGAATAAAGAAAAGTAGTGGAACATACAGGAATAAACTCCGGACTCGCCATCGTTTGGGAATTTTTACATCAAATGTGGCAAATTTAGTAAGATGTCTAAAAATTACATTCTTTCAAGCTGAAAGGCACGCAGGCTGAACCGGGGAGTAAAGTCTCGGAGTATTTAAATAGGACAGCTCAAACAGGCAGATAATGGTTAGATGGCTTCACAAATAAAAACTGTCTTGTCACAGTGAGGATGATTTAATAAAATATTTAAACAGTTTCTTTCCAACACTGCTGCAATGGTACAGGAAATCGTGATAATATCCAATAGCAGAAGAATTGCTTTGAAGAGATTAAAAGACGTAAACACCGAAGGACCTAAGTAAGTCGCGTGCGTTTGTGCCGCGGTTTTGCAGAAGCGGTTGTTGGGTGAGCTCGTGAGCTCCTGGGGAGGCAGGTGGCCATTCCGCGCTCCTCAGGCTCTCTGGTCCCCTCGCAGTCCCTGCAGGCACTCTGGCTGTGGGTGGGCATTATCCCACCCGTGGGGCTGGCCTTGGGTGGACGGTTAACGGGGAGATGCTCCTGTGTCCGGGGGGCGGCCACGTGCCTCAGCCCGTGCCCTTGGGCAGCTGGAGGGTTTGGGCTCTCACGGGAGCTGCCGGCTCTCCCTGCCCTCTGTGCCCTGTCATGACAAGATCAGTCCCAAATGTCTTTGTCGGTGATGATGGATACGGGAGAGGGGCCACCCGAAAAGCTGCTGTGCTGTGCCCTGTCCCAGGGGCGAAGGGAACCAGCCTCTGCTGCCCCTCCTTGGGGCAGCTCCTGGTGCTCTCCTCCAGCTCCCCGGCGCCGTGCTGCGCCCTGGCGGGCTTTTCCCCCGTGCCCTGCTGTCATGCAGGGTCGCTGCCGGAGCCCTCACAGCTCCTGCCAGCTCAGGAGAAGTCACCCCCTCACAGGGAGGGCCATCAGCTGCTGCTTGTCATCATTTTTCTCATTTTACCCAGGAAAATGCACCGGCGTGGCTTGCCAGGGAACAGCTCGTTCCTTGGGAGCGGGGCTGTGTGGCCGAGCTCCAGCAGCAGAGGTGATCCGTCGCCAGCGAGCCCTTCCTCTCCTCCCGGTGCCGGGGACACCGACTCGCGCCAAGGACTCGCAGGTGCTGGGTCTCTTACAGGAGCTTTGCCTGGAGGAACGTGTTTGGAAGCAGAGCTCGTTTCTCTTAAGTAGCGCAGGGATGGGAAGAGCAAACAGGGAAAACCTAAGTCCTCGAGCTGCACGCTAAGGAGCCAGACGGCAAAACCTGCCAAAACGATGCTTCAGACCGAGTCTGCAACTAATCAGCAGCTTTGGAGAGATGACAACGTTAAACTAGTTCATGTGATTTTTGTTCCCCTTTGGACTGTGCAGGACAGCTTTGATTTATCGGAGAGTTAGTGTGCTCTCCCCACCCCATTCCCCAGGTTGCCTTTCTGCAAGAGCAGAAACATGTTGTCGTGTTCCTGCCGAGTTTCTGGGAGCGAGTTTTTGGGAGAAGACGAGCAGGACCCTGAGCTGTCCCATTGACAAGCAGCAAGTTTTACCCGTGAACATTTTATCTTCCCCTCGTTCCTTTCGTTGAGAAACCAAATGTACCTTAAGACAACAAAACTCTGCGTGCATACGCGTTTGGTAGAAGTCGAGATCTCCACCTCAGCTGAGGATGTGCTTCCATCGCGGCCCCGAGGTGTGTGAGGGTGTCCCACGGGGACAGGGCAGGGCAGGCGCCCTCGGCAGCAACAGCCAGCACCTGAGGCTGGTGGCGGCGTTCCCCAAAAAGG
>NW_009696900.1:4878-5273 GCF_000703405.1 Apaloderma vittatum
GTGGCCGGGCCCGGGCGCGCCGCCGGCGGCCCCAGCCAGCGCCCTCGGGTGAAGCCAACAGTGCTGCGAACCTGGGTGAGCAAAAATACAACGGGCCCTTTCCTTTTCCGGTGCCTCTGCACTCCGACTGTGGGGTTTTCCAGCTGCCTCAGTGGCTGTGAAGCACGCTGGTGTAAATCAAGCAGGCTTGCTGTAACTCTCCTCGCCAGCGATGCCGGTTCGGTTTCCACCCTCCCTCCCTCCCTCCTGCCAAAAACCAGAGCTCATCTGAAGCCGCAGGAGGAGAGGAATTTCCTGGGAAGGGTAAACAAGCCATTCTCATTACCGCATCTTTGCCGCTGCCAAGGAGGCTCACCCGCCCCTGCCCAGCAGCCCCTGGTGACTCGGTAGTGGCC
>NW_009696900.1:5295-5591 GCF_000703405.1 Apaloderma vittatum
CGCAGGGAGACGCCCGACTCGCTCCTCTCGCCTTCCTCCCGTCCTCGCAGCCACGCTCCGAGGTCCATCAGTCGTGATGGATATTTTTCCCATGTCCTTTCTGCGAGGGAAGGACGATGTGTCGGGAGCACGTTGCGTTTTGTACAAGCACATGTGCGGGCTGAGGCAAGTTGGTTTTGCAGCGCCTGAATTGCACCCTCGGGTCTGTTGGTCAAGTGCTTCCCTGGTCCCTGTCCCTGCAGGGAGGTGACCGACGGGCGGGATGATGGCCAGAGCCTCTATGCCTGGCTCCAGGC
>NW_009696900.1:5640-6351 GCF_000703405.1 Apaloderma vittatum
GTGGCTGTAACAAATCGCTGGATTTTCTAGGTCAGCTCTGCCGGTCCGGGTGATACCAGGCACTGAGAGCTGGCAGTTTATTTCAGCTTTTACTCAGCGTGTTTTGCTCCAGAGTGACTTAAAATGCATTAGTGTCACAAGGCAGGAGCCGCGCAGCAGCTCAGTCGTGTCTTTCTGTCACTTGTCCTATTGTCTGGGGAAATGCTTTTAGCAAAGGCAGCGAGCTGACTGGCTTATTGTATTTCACCCCTGATTATTTTAGGGAGGTTTTTTTTCCTTTTTTTTGCTGAGGGCTGGATATTGATTATAAACACCATCTCAGAGGGATGTGTCACTGGCAAGGTTGGGCCCTGAGCTCGTGCTGCGTGGCTCAGGGGGGACGGGAGTGGGAGCATCACCAGAGCACTGCTGGGGCTCCGGAGGCAGGATCGTGTTTGGCAAAGGAAGGAGGAAAGCCTGATATTTATAATTTCTAAAGTTGTCTTGAACCCTACCCTGGATGCTGTCTTCAAACAGGAGTAGAGAAATCCATCTTTAGTTCACCCGCTTGTTTGATATTTGGAGAAGAAGGCAAAACGCGATGTTGTTGCTCGTGGGGCACACGATGAAACGTGCGTGGTGGTGCCTTGTGACTGAGCTCCCCGGTCGGGAGGCAGACGTGCTGATCCTGCGTCTGGCCCCGTGCAGGTGGACGGGGAGCGGCGCTGAGCG
>NW_009696900.1:6476-8196 GCF_000703405.1 Apaloderma vittatum
CTTTTGATCTCTTTTTCTCGCTACCCCATTGCAGAGAAGTCAGCTGTTCCCTGTTTCGGGCCAGAAGGTGAATGTTTGGGGAAATTACGAGCGCGTTAACAACGCAATTAAAAAACAACCCCTGTATTTGCCACGGTTTATATACACACCTACAAAATAACCAGCTGGCGCAGTCAAAGCTGCCGGCGTGTTTTGTTTCAGCAAATCCAACAGGAGGGAATGTCTCCATCTGCGTTTCCACGTGCTGCACGAGGGTTTGCGGCAGCCGGGGGGGCTTGCCAAGAGTCCTGCAAAACCGAGGGGCAGCCAGAGGGTGTCCCCGCGCCGCCAGAGCTGTCGGTGACACGAGCGAGACGCTCACTGCGATGGCTCCGGCCGCGCTGCCGTGCCAGCCGATGCTCAGCGACACTCCGGGGCCGGTTCCCTGTGTGGCTGGGGGAGGAGGGATGCTGCTCCCCCGGCAAACTTGGGGTGCCGCGAATGGGTTTCGTGCTGCTTCAAAGCGTGTGTCTGGAGCTGCTCTCCCCCCTCCCTGCCCTCCGTCAGCAGCCCTGCAGCATTAAAGCACATCGGCCGCGATTTCAAAGCTGCAACTTCAGTGCAGCGGAGTTGGTGAGGAGGAAGATAATTAGCAAGTTAAATGTTCAATGCTTTAGTCAAATTATGTTTAATAATATTGAGCTATAAGGAAAGAAGGTGGCAGAACTGTTAGCAGCTGGCTTTTTCATTATCGGTACGACGTTGTTGTGCAGAGCGCTTTCCACTTAATGGAGGCACCCTGGGTTTTATTTCATTTTTCCAGCTTGTTTCTGTGTTCTGCTTCACCCACCATTGGCTAGCAATTTGCAGGATTGCAAACGAGCTCGGTGTATTTTAGGAGCCAGTGGTTTTTCAGGAATGAGTGCTTTGCCTGTGCCTCATGACTGTGATTCAAGTTCTCCTGGCTAGCTAGCCCCCAAATTATCTGTGCGTGCAAGGAAAGGTCGTGTTTATGGGTCTGCTGGAGCCTTGATGAAAGCCTCACACTGCAGTTTCTCGCCGAGGATGGATAAAACACCACAGGGATCCTCTTCCAGCACTGGAGTTTAAAATATTAATAGGATATCATTTTCCCGACAAGGGTTGCAACAGGTAGCAAGCACTTTGTTAGAAAACATTTCCTCTTAATGGAGCCGTGTATTTTAATGGAAATGCGGTGTCATGTACATTATTGATGTCCAAAAAAACACGAGTCCACTGTGTGTCCACGGATACCGAAACCTTTTCCAATGGGTTCTCTCTCCATGCTCCCCTGGGCGCCGTTCTGCTTGGCGAGTGTCACAGCCTCCGGGTGCCAAAGCAGACAAAGCTCCCCGGGCATCGTGTGCCCAGGGTGCGATCCGCTCCCACCTGCCGGAGCCGGGGCCAGGACAGGATGCATGGGCAGCCCGTGCCAGGGACCGTGACCTTCTCCGGTGGCCCTGCCCGTGGCTCGCTCTGGCGCTGCCCCATTGCCCTCCCTGCCTCTGCCTGTGGTGCTCCGGCAGAGGTGGTTTGTGAAGGAGACAAGTGCCTCTCCCGTGGCTCGACAGGCTCTTCTTTGGCTCCCTTACCATGTGCAACACAAAGCTGGTGATGAAAATAGCCGTGCTGGCTCCTTTCCTGACAGAAACGCAGGGAGCGGTGTGTTTAGTCTCTCCCACCTTGTCGGAGGGGTCCGCAGCAGCCAATGGTTTTAGCA
>NW_009696900.1:8328-8725 GCF_000703405.1 Apaloderma vittatum
CACCCACACTGTCCCCCCTCAGGCCGGCCACCCCCGTCTTGGGGCAAGCACTCGCACAACCCACCGGCGCGGGCAGGAGCTGCCGAGAAGTGCAGGGGCCTTTGCCCAAAGTCACTCAAGCCGCCGCTCCCTCAGGCAGTGTGTTGGGTGGCAAATGGTCCCGGTGGCTGCTGGGCGACTGGGTACGGTCCTCTGGCTTTGCTGATCTCTTTGTTTTTTCTCTTTCTCCTCTCCCACTCCTGGACCCGCAGCAAACCCTGGAGACGAATCTCACCAACCTGGTTAAACGCAACAGCGAACTGGAAAACCAGATGGCCAAGCTGATACAGATCTGCCAGCAAGTGGAGGTTGGTGAGAGCAATGAGGGGTCGGGGGGTGGAGGGGAAGGGGCCCCGGG
>NW_009696900.1:8765-9502 GCF_000703405.1 Apaloderma vittatum
CGGGTCCATTCCCCGGGGCTGCCCGGGTGGTGCCGAGCGTGCAAGCGCAGCTCAGCTCTCGGGGATGGGGGTAGCGGCGTTGCCCCTCTTGTTCTGCTGGCAGCTCCCGTTTCCTTGGGTGCAGAGGTGGGACCTGCTGGGGCTGTGAACAGCAAAACCCCATCTGCAGCTGGAAGGCATTAGTGAGAGTTTGCTTTGGATGCTCGGCATGCTGCAGCCCTTCAAAGGCTGGGGCATCTCCAGCTGCGCTCCCAGAAACAGCAGATCCTTTTGACCAGGATGCCTCAGTGCTTCAAATTCCCCTGGTTGCACCTCCTCTTTCTTGTCTGGGGGTGCTGTTAAAGTTAACAAGTTAATATTCGCGGAGCACTTGGATATCAAAGTGCTGAGTGCTCGGGGAAAGCCCGCAGGGAAGCGCTGGTGGTGCCAGCGTTGGAGCAGCAGCCTCGTGTAGCAGGAGCAGCGTCCCCAGGGCCGGCCTGGGGAGGGAGTCCTGGCCACAGAACTGCAACTTGTGTCTGCACCTGCATCTGCCCAGCGGTCCCTCTCAGCTCCTGGATGCTTGTACTGTGTTAATTATAGTTTAACCCTTTCCTCTTGAGAGGGAGATGGTGGGACCCTCCCTGCTGGGGTGGGCTCAGCCTGGCGGAGGGGAGGAGGGAGGCAGCGGGTGCCTGCAGGTGCAGCAGGGAGCAGTATATTTCACTGAATGGCCTAAGCTGGAAGGGACCTTAGAG
>NW_009696900.1:9605-12132 GCF_000703405.1 Apaloderma vittatum
CAGCCGACTGAGCTAACCGACCCCCTTATGTAAAGTGCCCTCAGCTGCTCCCGCGTGTTCGGTGGGTGGGCTGTGCTTTTGCCCGGGGTGTGTTTTGGCTGCAGCAGATCCCCCACCGCAGGAGGGAAGCCAAGGAGCTGGCATCAGTCTGGGGAACGGAGGCGCAGGCAGCATTACTGCTGGGTGTGCAGTGGGTGAGAGGGCCGTCCCCTCCGTGGGGCCCGGGCGGGTGCTTTTCCCCCCAGGCTTCCTCCCTGGCCGTGGGGCTGTGGTCCCCGGTGCTGCTGCATCCAGCGCTGGGTGAGCTGGGGCTGCGCCGTGTCTGCAGGTGAGTCTTGTTGTGATGGAGAGGGACGTGCCTGTGTCTTCTGCAGGGCTGGGGTGACCCTGGGCTGGTGGTGAGGACTCCTTTTCCCTGGGGGATGAGGAGGGTCAGGTGTGATTTGGGGAAGCCTGTTGGGGTAAGGTGCTTTGCACGGTGAGGCAGCCCAAGCAATGCTGGTGTGGCTGAGCCTGCTGGTGGGATCGGGGCTCATTTGAGTCTCTTTCCTCCTGAGCGCTTTGGCGTTTATTTTTCCTGTTAGCACATGAGTGTTTTTCTGACCTTTGCTGTAAAAAGAGGGTTTCCAGGCGTTGCCTCCAGCTGCTGTATTCCTGTTTTGGTGTGTAATTTGCTGCTAGCCGGGGCACAAGCCCTGGGAGAGCCTCTCTCATCCCACTCTTCCCTGAGCTGCTCAAATGATTCATGATGTGGAAGCGGAGGGTCCCAGACAAGGAGGACTGGAAGGGATTGTCCCCGTCTCCAGTCTGTAATCCCATTTCAGTGTCCCAGGGAGGTGCTTGCAATTTTCCCACCCGTGTCTCCAGTGTAGTTTTTGAGCCATCGCACCTGAGCCCGTGCCCAGGCTGGGCAGTGCCCCGCGCTGGCCTCGTTGAACCTCTTCCTGCTCCTTAAAGCCGTTCTCCTCATCTCTCTCCTTCATCCTCGGTTGAGGGCCAGCCTCAGCCTCACCCTGTGGCAGCTGTGAGGCAGCTGTGGGCAGAGTGCCTTGTCCCCAGCCCTGCAGCGCAGGCAGGGACGTTGTCTCCACCCGTCCCTCGCCCAGCAAGGCTGGTCCCAGCCTTCCTCCAGGTTTGCAGCGCTGGCTCCTCTTCCTCCTCTCTTCCTACCTTCCTCTTCTTGCCTTCCTCCTCCCAAACATGCACACTCTGCCTTGCTGCATCCTTCCTGCAGCGGCTGCCCCAGCCCCGAGTGCTGCAGCAGAGTAGCAGCGTCAGGCTTAAGCCGGCAGCGAGCGGGGAAGGCTTTGTGCTGGGGATTACAGGGAGCGTTGCAGGAGGAGAGGAGATCTCCTTTAATCCTGCTGAGGGAAGGGGCTCGGCTGACCTTGCTGCTTTGGCGACTTGATCTGTAAAACTCTTGGTGTTCCTGATGAGCGATCGGGCATCCTCTGCGTTGCCAAGGGAAGGGTTTGTGTGAGCTGAGCCGGTGCCAGCAGACGGTCACTGCCTCTGGGCTGTGGCTCCGGAGTCAGGGCTTTGTAGGCGATGCGCTCCCATGGAAAGCATCCGACAGGAGGAAGAAGTTAATGCCTTAAACTGTTGTTTCAGAGCGCACCTACCAATTAATAGCAAATTAATTTGCAGCTTTGTTTTACTGAAGCGATACACGGAGAGGGGCTGTCGCAGTTAGTTTCTTCTTAGTGGGCTATTGATTTTTATTTATTTTTTTTGGTTGCTAAACTAAGCAGCAGTTCCTTGAACCAGCGCCTTTCCAGAGAATAAAAAGACGAGGCTGCTGCAGGGATGGAGCAGAGATGGATCTGGATGTGCCATCTCTTTCCAAACCTCCTCCTCGGAATCTAGCTGGAGCATCTTAACAAACTGAGCTGAGAGCTATTTGATAGTTCTTTCTGATCCTGGAAGTTTCAGACCTCTAGGCTGTTGTTTTCTACATAATTTAGGAGTTTTCATCTTTGACAGTCATTCTGCTCAAAAGAACAGTCAAAATGCATTTCTCAGCCTTACTAAATATTCAGTCCTGCCCTTCAGAGGCACCTTTTCAGGGAGCACATTAAAGTGTGAAGCAGAAAATATCTCTGCCCCTCCACGCTTCCCCGTGAGTCTGAACGCAGGGGACTTTGCTTCTGGGCTTCTTGTGGACATCAGGCATGGGCGATCCTGGCACGCTCTGCACGTCGGGTCGTGTCCAGTGTCGGCCTCGTGTCGCGTCCAGGGAGCGGTGCCGCAGCACCCCAGGGTGACGCTCCGGAGAAGGGGCTGTGAGTGTCCCCAGGCCGCGGGGAGGGGCTGGGAGAGGGCAGGGAAGGGACCGAACGTGGTGGCAGTGATCAAAACGTGGACCATAGAGAGCGGGTATCGACCCGACCAGGGAGCTGCTTTCCTGCACCGGTGAACCCTGCCGACGGGTTTGGGGCAACAGCGCAGGGGGGGTGGGCTGGTGCTCCGTCCCAGAGCCGGGTTCCTGGTGCCTGGATGTGGCGGAGGAGGTTTGTCTGTGAGTCGT
>NW_009696900.1:12163-14063 GCF_000703405.1 Apaloderma vittatum
TCGCTGCGATGGTGTTCCCCGTCCTCATCCCCCCGCCAGCTGCAGCGTGAGCCCTTCCCAGCTCGGAGCTGTACCGTTTTGTTGTGGGACTATGTTGTCCCTGGCACATTTTCCCACACACGCTGAGAAAAGCGAAGCATTCCACCTCCCTCTTTTTATATCTAAAATCTTTCCACCTTGCCCAGCTTTCCTAGCACCCGCTGAGTCTTCACCCTGAAATGCACCATTTACCTGGTGACTGGTTCATCCCAATAGAAAGTTGTTTGGCTGCTCTCCCTCTGTGCCGGAGCCGAGGCTTTTGCCAGCAGAGCTGTGCTGGTCTGAAGTCCCAGCCTCACGTTCTGCTGACGCTTTGGGCTGTGTCCCTGGCCTGGAAATGCTCCTTTTGGGGCAGAAGGCACCTGGGGAAAGGGGCTGTGGTGGCCCCTGTGGCTTCACCTGCCCTCTCCAAGAGCTGGCCGAGATGCAGATTCCTTGCCTTGGGCAGGCTTCCAGATTTAGGATTAATTCAAGGAAGAGCCCAGGATTTCTGCCAGGCTGGAGGGGGGGCCTGGTGCTCCCTAAAGGATCTCGTCTCCTTCTCCTCCTGCTGCTTTTGCAGTCCCGGCACCCAAGGCTCCCTCCTGCCAGCGATGGCGGGCACGGGGGCTGCAAACGCTCGCAAACAGTTTGTCGTGAGTTTGTGGTGGCCATCTCTGCCCGTGGGCTGCTGCCAGCATCCTCTGCCACCAGCACAGATTGCTGCAGGCTCCAAACCCTGGGTCTGACTCCCCGCTCCGCTACCTTGCAGCAGATTTGGAAGATTATCTGCTGTTTTTTCTCGGTGGAGTTGTCTTTGCAGACCATCAGCTGTCTCCCACTTCAGTGTTGCATAATCTGCTGGCCGGGTTTAAAAAAAGATCTTGTAAAAAATGTGTTTAACTCTGGGTTGCCTTCAGACTTCTCCACTGTTTCACATAGCTTTGAGGGTGCAAAACAAAGAAAATCTATTTATGCTCGTTAGTACACTGCTTGATTTAAGTGCTAGGGCTCAATTCCCCTTCTATAAAGTGTATCCCCCCCCTTTCCTGTCCAACCCCCAAGGATGCTGGTGTTTTCTGGAGACAGAGCATGGAAACCTCTGCCTGTGCTTTCTCTGTACCCTTTGCATGCCTTCCTTTCACCCATAAAAAAAAATTAAAATAAAATCTGTATATCTGAAGCCTAAAAATGGGATATGGCGGGTCACCAGTGTCCTACCCATCGGTCCTGGCACCCGTGTGGCAGAGCCAGGCTGGCACCGTCAGCTCCTGCACCCAGAGCAGCAGTGTCTTGTGCAGGGGGACCCGTGGCCTCGGGAGGCGGGTGGAGAAGGAAATCACCGACGGATCTCATGCTTGGGCTTCTCTGCTCTTGCTTGAAGTCTTGTGGGTCAAGGCCACAATCATGTCCTGCTGCCTTCTCTCACTTCCCCCCACCCTTGTCTCGGCTGAGGAATGTGGCTTGGAGTGATGAGGGTTTAGTGTCTTCCAGAGTTTAGCATCTTCCAGAGCAAAGCTTCAGAACGGGTCACTCGAGTCCAAACCAATGGAGGAGCCACGAGCTGGTCTCCCATTAGCAGCATCCGTCCCTTCGTGGCCGAGGAGCTGATGTGTCCTTGCTGCTCTCCCCAAAAGCAGGCTGGGGGCCCGGCAGTGCCCTGCCTGGCTGGGGGGAACCTGCTGGTCAGCAGGGGAGGGAGAGCGTCTCTCATCTCCCCTGGTCATGTCTTGGTGGGTGCTAATCAGCAAAATTATCATCTTGGCCAACTCTCCACATGGCAGGGACTGCAAGGAGACCAGAGCTGGTCCAGAAGACGCCAGATCATGCCCAGGCTGGTTTGCAGTAGCCACTCAGACCTGAAGGTGATTTTTGGGAAGCT
>NW_009696900.1:14095-16770 GCF_000703405.1 Apaloderma vittatum
CTGGCTCAGGTGCCCGGGTCTGCCCAAGGTCTCCCCATCTCCTGGCTCCTGTCCCTTCTCTCGGTGCAGGATTCTGGAGGGCAGGGTGGGAGGAGGAGCTGGCTGGACCGTGTAGCGGGTTGTATTTCTTTGCCACTGACCCATAAATACAGGAGTGAGGTTGGGGAGGGAGGAGTATGAGCAGCAGCCTGGAAGATGTCCCCGGTTATGAAAGCGCTGTTTGATGCTCGTGCCATTACTCCGCTGGGGCTGGGCCAGGTGAAGCTGCGTGTCTCAGCGGGGAGCCCTGGCCAGGAGGGGATGGTGCAGGGAGGAGATCATGGGTTTGAGCATCACCAGGCTCCCCTCAGCGTGAGCCCAGAGCAAAACCCATTAGGGGACGGTGCCCCAGTTTAGGAAGTGAACTGCAAGCGCCATAAGAAACTTGCCTTGAGCTGGAGAAAGCGTAAAGATTTGTTGTGGTCTGGGCACACATCCTGCCAAGCCTTTGCGCTGTGAAGAAGTGTGGCTTTTTAGAGCAGCAGTGCTGCCAGCTGCACTGGGTGCTTTTTTACGTTCTCAGGGGAACGATAGCTATTTGTAAAGCGCTTTGCTCACAGAGAGGCTCCCACGGAGCGCTCCGTGACCACGGGGTGCTGTATCCAGCACGCGGGCTCTGCCCTGTGTGCGCGGGAGCCGAGGGTTTTGCTTGGACGACAGGCCAGCCCTCCTGGCTGCGTGGCAGAGCCGTCGTCGCCTGCCCGGCAGAGCCAGGGCCCAGGGCAGAGGATGCATGTCGTGTCTCTATGTGTCTGAGCTGGGGAGTGCGGGGCTGCCCCGGCCTCAGGGATGAGCGTGTGTCCCCCCCGTAACTGTTTGTGCTTCTGCTGTCCCTGGCCAGGTGAACACGGCCATGCACGAGGCCAAGCTGATGGAGGAGTGCGACGAGCTCATGGAGATCATCCGCCAGCGCAAGCAGGTCATCGCTGTCAAGATCAAGGAGACAAAGGTGAGGAGGGACAGCTCGTGCGTCCAGGGTTCGAGGGTCCCCTCCTGCCCCCATGGGGGGGTGTCTGCAGAATCTGCCCTTCCTCTCCAGGCACGTCCTGCTGGGATGTCCCAGCCACACGCAGAGGGGCTGTGAGTGGAGTGTGTTGCCTTGCCCGTGAAGGAATCACTTTGGGCAGCCATCAGTGCTCACGGCTTCATCTCCCTGCCGTCCCGAGTGGTGCACGGGTGTCCCTTGACACACGGGTCTGGGCATCCCTGTGCTGCTGCCCCTGGAGCTCTTCCACCAAGGACCAGGCGCATGCTTGATATGGCTGGGGGAGGAGAGGCGCGTTGATTAGCATGACAAATTGGTGCCGTTGCTTGGATCAGTCCAGACAGCTTCCTCAGGGCTTTTCTAAAGCTGTGGTTCTAATATAATAATGTAGAATTAATATTGAAGGGCCATCCAAGCCCTGCACTGCAGATAAAGGAGAGGCTACGCACTCTGCATTGCAGCATAGACATGGGTGAGCTGGTTTCTCACCCTTTTCTTCGGGGGGGTGTTTGGACCCTTTCTCCAGCAGTTCCAGATGTTCTGGCTTTTCCCAGTGGCTTCCTTGTGATGGGGAGCGGCTGGAGGGACTGGCTCTAGCGCTGAGCCGTGCCCATGGGGAGCAGACAGAGTGTGTGCACGAGCCTTTTGCCTTTGTCACTGAGCCTGAGCACACACTAGAGCCCGGCTCTGATCCGTCACGGTGCCGAGAGCTGACTCGAGGAGCAGCATCACCCCAGAGAGATATTTTTTTGCAGGCAGAGGTTTGGGAGCAGGTTTTGCCACGTGCGTATGCAGAATTGGTGTGGCTCTGGGACACCCTCGGCAGGGGTGGAAGCGTCGAAATGCCTGCTTTTCCCCCAGCCACTTCAGGGAACATATTTTATGTAACGGTGCCTTCTGCTGGTCCATCTGTCTGTCTGCTCTCACTTCCCACCCTCTCCCCCGACGCCTTTTGACCACGTTGTCCAGTTTCAGCCATACTTGGCAGAGAGCTGGAAGGCTCGGAGATGTTATTTTCCTACAAATTGGCAGCTGGGTGAGGAGAGAGGCCCTGATCGGTGCCTGAAACCATCAGTGCAAGCAGCGCTCGGCTGCTTACCAATTGCCGGGGTAGGAGCACGAAGGTGCAAACCCAGCAGTGGGAGATGGATGTGGGTACGGCCAGTAGCGGGGAGAGGACGGGGCTTCGTTTCCAAACTTGCCTGGAAACTGGAATGTGCCTCTTTGCCAGCACGACGGGACTGGAGATGGAGCGGCGCAGGTTTGCAGCACGGCAGTGCCCCTCTGCAGCCCCCGTGCTGGCTGCGGGGAGGCTGGGCAGGTTCCTCATTGCTTTCGACACCTCTGAGCAACAATTTCCAAGCGCGAGTGGGAAGCAGCCTTTCTGAGGAGCCCCGGCTGCAAAGATTGGATGGTTTAGAGAGCTCCAAACACAAAAGAAAGGAGGAAGAGGTGGAGACCGCGTCTGGTTTGAAGCGCTCCTACTGCGGAGCGAGAGATACCGCTGTCCTGCCAGATCGCCGTGTGGTTTTCCGTTTATCCTGGGCTGCTTTTCCTGACGAACGGCCCTACCGCTGCAGGAGCAGCCTGATCACAGCGCTCCGTGGTGATGGGAAGAGTGGCGACCCCGGGCCTGGGAAAGGAAGTCTGT
>NW_009696901.1:0-287 GCF_000703405.1 Apaloderma vittatum
TTGAGCCGGCCACGGCCTTCCAGGGCCAGGCTCAGCCCGAAGCCCCGGCCGGCTGCCAGCCCCTTCCCTCCTCCCAAGCCTCCCTTCCCTCTTGCTGCCTTCACCTCTACGCTCCCAGGGATCCCTCAAGGTCTGCCACTGCTTCTCTTTAAATACTCTGTAAAGAGGAGAATATCCCCCTCCCACGCTACAGCCCTTCCCTGGCGCAGCTTTGCGCCAAATCCCGGCCAGCCTAGCACCAGCAATTAGCAGCTTCGCCGACATCCCCTCCCCAGGCTCAACCTTCA
>NW_009696902.1:0-218 GCF_000703405.1 Apaloderma vittatum
CTCCAGCCTTATTGAATCTCCCAGCTCGGGGTGCAAAGGGCACCAGAGGGAAGAGTTATTAAAAAAAGGGAAATGAGTCGCTTGGAAACCTTCTTTCGGAATAACAGTGTGTGTTTGTTTGGCGATAGATTAGCTCAGCCATGCTGAGCACACAGCACCCGCCGCAGCGACGGTCAGCTCGGGAGATCCGCAGGACCGGGAGCTGGGGGACGCGGGGG
>NW_009696902.1:345-580 GCF_000703405.1 Apaloderma vittatum
TGGCCCCAAACCAGGTGTACGTCTCTGAGCCAAGAACCAGTTAGCTTCCCCCCGTTAATGGGAGCTGGGCGAGGGGGAATAGGGGTGTCCTTGCTCCAAAAGGGCTGGCAGCACCTGCTTAAGAGCAAAGCCACCTGTCAGCCGACGACCCAGTAGACCTTTGACAGTTCTTGGGTGACGGCAAGGGAAAGGGGTGAGTTTCCCGGAGGCTGGCATCCCACGCCACCAGCATCCT
>NW_009696903.1:0-15494 GCF_000703405.1 Apaloderma vittatum
CCTTGGGCTCCTTTTCTCCAGGGTGAACAAGTGCAGGTTCCTCAGCCTTGTAAGACTTGTGCTCCTTGTAAGACTTGTGCTCAGCCCCTTCACCAGCCTCATTGTTCTTCTCTGGACGTGCTCCAGCACCTCGGTGTCTTTCCTGTAGTGAGGGGCCCAGAACTGAACCCGGTACTTGAGGTGCAGCCTCGGCAGTGCCAAGTACAGAGGGACAGTCGCTCTTCTGGTCCTACTGGCCACGCCGTTCCTGATATATGCCACGATGCTGTTGGCCTTCTTGGCCACCTGGGCACGCTGCTGGCTCATGTTCAGCTGGCTCTCAGTTGACATCCCCAGGTCCTTTTCCACCAGGTGGCTTTCCAGCCACTCCTCTCCAAGTCTGCAGCATCGCCTGGGGCTGCTGTGATCCAGGAGCAGGACCTGGCACTTGGCCTTGCTGAAGCTCCTGCAGTTGGCCTCTGCCCACTGATGGAGCCTGTGCAGATCACTCTGTAGAACCTCCCTACCCTCAAGGAGATCCTGAGTGTAGACTCCCACACAACCCAGCGTCATCTGCACACTTATTGAGAGTGTGTTCTATCCCATCATCCAGATCACTGATGAACCTATTAAACAAAACCGGCCTCAATGCTGAGCCCTGGGGATCACCAATTGTGACTGGCCACCAGCTGGCTTTAACTCCATTCACCACCATTCTTTGGGCCTAGATATCCAGTTTTTACCCAGTACAGTACACAGATCTCATGGTGATGTCACAGCATTTAGAACATTAGCAGTGGCAGTTGGCGACACCACCAGCTCAGGACAGGTATAAAATGGATTGCGCCAGCCCAGGCTGGCGGATGAGCTGTCAGGTGAACAAGAACAGGGAAAGGAGGACATTTAGGCAAAGGCTGCCCATGGTGATGGAGGACAGCTGCTTTGTACTAAAGTTGGTCATTTGGACAGGAAAATAACCAAAGCACAGCACACTCCTCTCCTCTTCCTCCTCTGTCACTAAGCTGGAGACTTGCCAATAGTCTGCAAGACAGATAACTCAAGACCTAGCCCACAGTGGTGTTCGAGGGAGCTGGAAGTGCCCCAAAGACATGGGCAGAGAGCTCTGTGCCCTTTTTTCACTGAGTACACCAGAACTGAGCTCCTGGCACTAGCCCTAGTGATAGAGTGGCCATGTCAGTGCGAAGAATGCTGCTGCTTGCCAGCTCTTTTTGGTGCAGAATGGGTGCCTCCTGTCCACTGAAGCATGGAATAGACAACCTTGGTGTAAGACTGTGAGAGCGCCAGGCAAGTAGGCAGGAGCTGCCCATAACAAAGGGTAGCTGCTTCCGTTGGAGGTTCTCCTGTCTTTGACAGCTGCAGCCCTGGATAAGGACACGAGTAGACCATGGCACACTTCTGTCTTCCTCCTTCTCCACCACTCAAAGGAGTCTTGCAACTTTATACAAGGATACTGACCCAAGGATAAAGAAATACCTTAACCTGTAGCTCTACATCTTATCTCATATCCTGTGACAGGAAGCTGGAGAGTGCACAACTGTGGAGAAAACGAGTTCTGCAATACCTACCTTCTCTGAAGGTGATGAAAGAACAGTTTAAACATGAATCTTCCAACTCATGAACCCACTGGCTGGTTTTTTTTCTGTTCTGTCTTTTAGTCAGGCAATAGTATTTAAAGAATTTTAGACTACGGAAATGATTAAGCTTCATAATAGTGCTTGCAAATCACAAGTTTCAATCATCAAGTGCTGAGTCATGCAAACCTATATATTCCTGGTGCTTTAGTAATCAGTTTCACACTCCTTTAGAAATAGTTAGTCTTGATGTTTCTCACAGGACAGAACACTTAATGAAACTTTCATTTCTTTGGCATGTAATTTAGATAGCTCTAAGTAGCAATATTGCTACTGAATAGGTTTGTGGGGTTTTCTTCCTTTCATAGAAGCTTTCACATTTAGGGATTCCCCTACTCCTGTCTTTTTAAAAATCTCATAGAATCATAGAGTGGTTTGGGTTGGAAGGGACCTTTAAAGATCATCTAGCTCCAACATCCCCACCATGGGGAGAGACATGTCTCAATAGACCAGGCTACTCAAAGCTCCATCCAGCCTGGCCTTAAACACAGTGACGGGGCTTCCACAACCTCCCTGGGCAACCTGCTCCAGTGTCTCATCACCCTCACAATAAAGAATTTCTTTCTAACATCTAATATAAACCTACGCTCTTTTAGTGTGAAGCTGTCAGCCCTCATTCTATCACTACGTTCCCTGACAAAGAGTCCTTTCCTAACTTTCCTGTAGGCCCCCTTGAAGTACTGGAAGGCCACTGTAAGGTCTCCCCAGAGCCTTCTCTCTCCAGGCTGAACAGCTCAAACTCTCTCAGCCTCTCCTCAAACAGAAGGTGTTCCATCCCTCTGGCCACTTTTGTGTTCCTCTTGTGGACATGCTCCAACAAGTCCACGTCTATCTCATGTCGAGGACTCCAGAGCTGGACATAGTACTGCAGGTGGGGTCTCAGGAGAGCAGAGCCGCAGAATCACATCTCTCAACCTGCTAGTTTAACGAAGCCTAGGACGCAATTGGCTTTATAGGCTGCGAGAGCACATGCTAGCTTATGAACAGTTTTTCATCCACCAGCACACTCCCAAGTCCTTCTCTGCAGGCCTGCTCATCACCCAGCCTGTATGTGCTTGGAATTGCCATGACCCATACACTTGGCCTTGCTGAACCTCATGAAGTCTGCACAGTCCCACCTTCCAAGCCTGCCAAGGTCCGTCTGAACTATATCCCTTCCCTTCAGCATGAAATCACACCACAAAGCTCCATGCCATGAGCAAACTTGCTGAGGGTGCACTCGATCCCACCATCAATCATTACAACAACCGTTTTATGAATTTGACAGTATACAAAGATAAGTAGCCTTGTGACACTGAACAGGTTCGAGAAGAGCATTTTTCTTACAAAAAGGCTCAAAAGTTTTATTTCACACTCTCATCCTGTGTTTCAAGGAAGCTCATTTTATTTGTGGGAGCAGCACTTGGTCTTTTGTATTTCTAACTCAGGAGCACCCCTTTATGCAATGCATCAGCTAGGTAAGCATTTAAGTGTTAGTTAAGTGACCCTAGAGGACCATAACATCTCTAAACTGCTTGTTTTGGTAAAGATCTTAAGAAATTAAGCTGGAAATGATCATTCCTTTATTTCCCACAACCAGAAGGCTACTCAGTTCTTAAAACTTGTAAAATTTAAGATAATTTTCAGACAAGTTCATTCAAGCCTCAAAAAAAGCATAAAAAAAAAAAAAATCACATAATCAGGACTACCACATCATGGGAACTTCAAAGTTCCATGGTGTGCCCAGACTTGAGGTCTGTGCAGCCTGACCAGGGAACAACTGCCAAACCCCGAAGTCAGTTTTGAATTCTAATCTCTGAACAGTCCAGGTGTTATGGACTGGTTAGGATAATTTCACCTGTAACTTAAGTAACTTTAAGTTGGTATATATTTTTCATATAAGCTAACGTATGAAATATACTGGTGGATTTATACTACTGTAATAGACCACCATGTAGACCACCACAGTATACACTATGTTCTATACGGCCTATAGATGTTTGATAATAAAGCATCCAGTATCTCCAAGAAAATGTTCTTGCAACAGCCTGGAAAATTCCCTCTCAAAATTTCTAAAGGTGCTATATGGGCTTTTACAGCCTCTGGAAATAAACCAGCCTTCAGTCCTCTGCGTGCATCATCTCCAACTGTCCACAGCTGTCAATTATCCCAAGAACAGTTTCAAAGATTTCGCTGTTAGTAATAAGTCTCAAACATTTGAGATTAGTTACTCCAAAACACTTACTGAGTCTCTCAACGCAGGGCCAAAATAAAACAGCTCCAATTAGGCAACAGTTCTCTTGAATGTCAAAGTTCAATGTTGCCTCTCACAGCAGAAATCAAACTAGATCTGGGAGAAATCCTCAAAAACTACATATCACTCTTTTCATATTTAGATATACAGCTCATACTATTTAAGTTCATTTTGATATAAGACATAGTCTACCCTACAATTATTTTGGTGCTTTTATTTAAACAAATTAATATGAAGACTGCAAAATCAGTTTTACTACGGCATAAAGAGCTCGGATACAGCAAGAGAAAAATGTTCTTACCCAAATGTCCTGTTTTTCACCAATCGGAAAATTTGAATACAAATCTATCATTTCTGGTGTCCTGTACGTCGGAGTTGTATTCCTTGTGATCTGCAGAAACAGAATTTCTTGAAACGGAGACTTAAATAATTAGCTCTAATGGCATTCAAGCAAGGAAACACCTCTCCATATAGAATGGATAGCATTCTCACTCTGAAAATTAATTTCATAAATACTAGTCAAGGAAAAATCCATCAACTGAATGCTGCAATAGCCACAACAGCTTTGATATAAGACCAGATAAAGATGGCAGTACTCAAATACCATTGTGGTATTCAAGAGTCCTTCCAAAGTGCAAAGCGCATGAAGTAAAATGACTGTTCTACATGAGGGATACAAACACAGAAAATCAACAATAAACCAAGAAGTGAACTGATGCTCCAGTACACGTTGCTCGCTTAACCTTCACGATTAATGACAGTGCAGACACATCCAAAGAGCTAAACCATGTTTCCAAGGATCCAAGAAAAGACCTTTTGTACCATCTTTTTTGCATAGACAACTAAGACAGTAGTACAACACCATGTTTTCTCCAGAAACCAATAGACTGCTCTTTAAGGATGCTGCATTCCAAACCAGGGAGAGTTTGCAGGGACTGATTTCAGATGTTACACACTGTAATTAAGTGTCACTGTATTCTGCCATACTTACGTCTCAGTCCAGTTTATGTGTCAGATTAGATTTACCAGCATTACACTCAACTTCAAATGAAGAACAAATGCATTTTGGGGAAAAAAAAAAAAAAAAGAAAAACAGGCCAAACAAAATCCACTGAATACCTGACAGTGTCACTGCAGTCCTAGAGGCACTGCCATACTGGCAGTATTCAAATTCTGCTGAGTAAACTTGCAACTCATTAAACTGAGACAAAAGCAGGTAAGACAGTGGGAATCACTTTGACATAAACATTTTTTTACTTCCTGTTAAGAGTGCAAGTAGAAGAAGCTCTTCTAATCATTTCTGTTTTCATACCACATTGCAGAACGGACAACAATCAAATTGAAGCAGTGTTTGTATACACAGCTACAGAACAGAAGCTATTACTGCAGACAGTGTTTGAAGTCTGGCAACATGAGTACCAAATCAAAGCTTTAGCAACAGCACTAAAACTGAAACAATCTTCAGTTATCTTGGAAGTCCCATGACTCAATATCAGATTAATACTAAGAGTTAAATGAAACCACTGTTGATATTAAGATTAATGATATTAAAACAATCTCACCTCTTCTTCAACCAGTGCTCTCTTTTGTGCAGTCCAGTTGTAGTCAGGATAGTAAGCTATGGTTGTAGCACTACCAAAGTCACAAAGTTTAATCGTCCCTTGGTTACTAATAAGCAAGTTTTCCACCTTCAAAAACAGGCAGAATAAGAAATTAAAGACGTCTTTTACTCTGCACACTAAAACACATGCTTTTAAACAGCAACTCACTTGTGCATATATATACCAGAAATACTCACTGCAGTCCAGAATGCTGCTTACTGGAGCACAAATACTTCAGACAGTACCGTGGAAGTATATGTTAGCAATACAGTCATTTTTAAAAAGGAAGCACCAAAACCACTATGAGCAGGAAACATTCAAGAGAGCAGGAAACAAACACCAGGTGTAAAAAAAAAACTAATCATTTTATTAGTGCTTAAGAACAGGCCAGATATTCAGAGGACCACTTGCAGAAGCGGTGTCTTGGAATCCAAATGTTTTCATGTACAAAACTGAACACTGTTAGCTTAACTGCAGTAGACTGCTGTAGACACACAACAGAAAGGTACTAGTAGAGAAGCAGGTTGCTGCGACAAACCCACAAAGAGGCAGCCATGACCCTGTGCAGAGACAGAAACCAGTCATCTGAGTATCATGTGCTACCCGAGCAGTTCATCAGCATCTCTCCCTTTTTCTACTTCACAAAATCCAGTCTTACTGGATTGCTAAGGGATTGCCTGGCAAAGAAATTAGGGAGAGGGCAAAAGTAGGTATTGGGCAGAAATATCCTGGGCACAAAAGGGCAGGAAAAACAACACATATTTGTATCTCTGTATGAAGTCATGAGAAGGTGTAAAGGTTAAGATGCATATGTTACATTCAACACCACACATCAGACAAACTAGGTTTTATCTTTGAAACTACATCTCTGGACTTCCTTCTGTAAAACCTCAGATTCTAGAACACCCTTCTAGCCCACCTTACACATGCCTCTTCCAACTTCTTCCACCATAAAACCGCTTCTGACTACACTTCAGGAAGACATAAGCTCTGTTAATTGCATGGCTAAAATATCAATCTCAGTGGGCAATTTGAATTCCCTTCCCTGTTAATACATCTTTTTGTTTATCTCCATGTACAATAATAAGGGTTGGGTATTCAACACCGAGCTTCTGTGTACACGTGTTCTGGAGTTTGTGCTTTGGTGAAGGTTGCAAATAACGTAAAACTTCCCAGCTGACTATTCAGATTAACAGGCTCTATGACCTGTGTTACACAGACCAGCTGTGCACCGCATGGCAAATCCTGAAAAGATCCAATTCAGACAACAGAAAAGCACTGGTATTTCACAAATCACTCTTTAACTAGCTTAGAATTCTTGAACTAAACAACGAGCTAGGTTCTTACAGTGCTGTATAAACACACTGGCAGTGCAAACTTTGTCCATAGGGGTTCAGGAACAAAGAATGCACTACACTAACAACTAAGAGAAGGAAACCAGGAGCACAGAAATAGCCACCACTACAATGGTGAAGTTATTTTTAAGTTGCACTGTGGAAGTTCATGAGTCTTTAATATTCTTCAAAGTAGTAAGAAAAGCCTGTTTGGACTCTAGTCTACTACACTCCTCCCCAAAAGCTACACTAGCATCTCAGGTCTCACCTGAGGTTGCATCAAAACTTTGACCTACTTTTTTTTTTTTTTTTTTCACACTGCTGACCTAAGTTCAGCCTTCTGGAAACAGCAGCACAGTTAAGTGACCCCTATTTGGCTCTGACTGTATTAAGGTCTCTGCCTATTGCAGCACTGCTATCACTTATTCTTGCTTTGCATCCTCTGTAACACGAAACCAACATGAAATGAAATTACTGCCTTTTTTCCATATTTTTTCTCTGCCAGTAACGTACCAGACAAGAAAAAAAGACCTTGCATTACAGCATTAGCTCAAATCCTAACCCTTAAAAGTTCAATTTCTATGAAGCTGGCTATGTAAGAAATTTTACATTTTTTTTGCAAGTACGTCTTTACCCTTTTTTTCAGAGAAGAGATGCATCTTTGCTACAAGCTTTTCCAGGTGCTGTTTTACAGAAACTTCAGTGAAGAAAAAGATTTTATTCTAGAAAGTAACATCATGAAAGTTCTACACCAGCTTGGGCAAAGCTTCTTCAGCTCCACTTAGAAGCCTGCTCAATTGTGATGACAGAAAAGAGAAAAGAGTGCACCATCATCAGAAGTATCTTCATATTAAGACACTATACTAACATGGAGTACCCAACATCAAATCTTTCAACAACAGTGCTGAAAACAGTTAGCACACATTTACTTTCAAAAGGTGCTTCCATTTTCCTCTTCCCAAAGTAATCAAGTACATGCTTAAACATGAACAAATTTTCCTTTTTTTATATTCAGGTGATGTAACACCAAGCAGGAAACGGACATGTGAAATTCAGACACTTTTAGGAACAAGAATGTTCTTCTTATTTTGTTTATGTTTAAAGAGTCCACCTCCTGCTACTAGGTTGACCTGTACTTGTAGTATAGCAGAATCCCACTGATTACTAGTGCTCCTTCATCTAAGGTATAGCATACACATAAAGGCCAACTCCTGCCTTCAAAATACAAAATTCAAAACATAGGTGAATTCCTTTCCAATGTTCAAAGTTTCTAAGGGACTCTTATTTTCTACAGCATAGTCCTACAGCTTCTTAGTAAAGGTTAACAGAATGAAAAATTAAGGAACTAAAAAAATCATGAATCATGCCTACCAATTTTAAAATTCAAGTTAAAAACAAGCCCTAAAATGCAATGCAAGTTGTTAGTTCTAAAACTAACGGCTTACCATACATTCTTAAAGGCTATGTAATCTTTCATGGTGAACCAATATAATCCTTTCCTCTTCAAATCTTTACTTCTTCTATTAAGAAAACCTGCACACTTCAAAACTACAGCTCACTGGTTATTTTATTTAAAGCAACTACTTAGAGTCAGCAAACCACAGTTCTGTTAGTTTGTTCAGAGAGAGTAGAAGCAGCACTTAACCACAAGCACAAGAAAAATACGTTGTTTGATGAGATGCAACTATTTCAGTGATGACCTACACCGATATCCAGAAGTCTTCGCAAGGCAACACATGTAAGTACTACAGTCAAGAGCATCCACAGTATTTGATCAGCTGATCCACCCCAATAGGCTCCTTTGCTGTTTACAAATTCAGCTTATGTTTAAACATAACACACCTTTAAATCTCTATGGATAATAGGAGGCTTCTGTTTATGCATATGCTGCACTGCTCTGCAGGTCTGATAAAAGATCTTCAAAACTGTGTCACAGGAGATAGATCCTTTGGATTCTACTTTCCTTAAGAATTCCACCAGTTGTCCTGCAGAAAATCAGAGAAATTCACATAAACACACACAGAACACTACAAATTCTGAAAGCGTGGCACAAATAGACAAATGCTTTTCTAGGCAATGAATAGTTACTGTTACTGTCTTGAGTTGTAATATTAGATTTTCTGAAAATTGCAGATCCACACTGTCTGCAGTGCCAAAGGAATTGGTGTTCTAAGGAACTATTCCTTCTCATGTGTTGCCTGATGTAGTTGAGAGGCGTCCCTGCCCATGACAGGGAGGTTGGACTAGATGATCTCTAAGGTCCCTTCCAGCCTAGGCCAGTCTGTGATTCTATGATTCCTTCCTCTCAGTAGTCTCAAATGAAAAGAACCTACAATTATCCCATCTTTAAGATCCTTATTCTATAGAAGATAAAGCTGGACTCTCTAGCTCCAGCAAACTATGCCATCTTTAAGAGGCTTTCAAAGCTTCTAAGCTGTGAAGCAACCTCTCCAAAACAGCTGTCAGAAGCAACACCCACTGATGGAAAAAAAAATAAAAATGTACCTTTACACAGCTCTGTAAGCAGAAGAAACTCTCCCTGTCCCGTGTCTGATTCTTCTTTTCCTATAGATGCAGCAGAGCAGAACTGGACAATGTTGGGATGACCTGAAAGTTTTTTCTGGAGATAGCATGTTCAAGGAAGACAACTGCCAGGTTTATTGATACAATTGTACAAATCCATGCCTCAGCCGAAAAAACAGATTTCAAGTGAAGCTACCAATGATAAAAGTGAAAATAAAACATTTTAAAAATTCTTGTGATTAGGGCTCTGAGGAAACCGGACT
Source organism: Apaloderma vittatum (assembly GCF_000703405.1). Classification (NCBI taxonomy): domain Eukaryota; kingdom Metazoa; phylum Chordata; class Aves; order Trogoniformes; family Trogonidae; genus Apaloderma; species Apaloderma vittatum. Next base: position 9,586 of record NW_009696903.1, read on the forward strand.
TCAGACCAGGCCTGTTTGTCAACGACTGCAAGGCATTAACACAAATACCAGGGACCTACCAAGTATCAGCTGCTTCTCTAGCTAGCTCATCGAGCAAGGGCTACTGCATCAATAACTTGTTCCAAAGAAAGTATTAAATGTTAAGTTCCAATATTAAGTAATTAAAGCTCAAAACAAATAAGAGCTCTAAAAGATCAAGGAACTTATCGTCCCATCATTAATAAAGATTTTAGTACGAGGAATTATTATCATGTCTCACCTACAGCTCAAAAATTCAAGCTATTATTTCTAAATTATGTACAAGGGAGTAAAATCAAAAAACAAAACACAAAACAAAAACAAAAAACATTTGTTGTTTCTACTGCATGTACAAAAATTCCTTCCTTAATATTTGGTATCACTTTTTGAAGCCAAACACATCTGAGGTAGAAATTAAGAAACATTGAGAGTAAAAGCAAAGTTTGAGTAGTCAAAAATGCAATAAATCCAGTGCATGTGAGGGAAATCTACTTAAGATTTAAATACTGTCTGAATAGTCAAGAAGTCTCTTGACCATGGTCACAAACTGCAGAAAAGCTCAAATAATTTCACCTCCTGATGGACAAAGTACATGACAAAGTCTAAACTAGGTACAAAAGTTATCTGCACACATTAAATTCCTGGAATCTTTTGAAGAACGGAACTTGCTGGATGTTGGTGGCAGATTCATGACAAACCAGAAACTCAGACTTTTCTCAGAATGTCAGGCCTCAGTGTATGGCATGAAAATGAACACAATCTGTAGAGTAATCTTCTATTTCTTATAAATGTTTGATATGAGGCAATTAAATTGGCATATTAACATATGTTCCAGAAAAGGATACCATAAAACAAACTTCCTGAATGATGGCTTTGTTCTTTTCTTCTTCATTAGACAACAACCTCTGTCAGGAAACAGTAATTGAGAAGATAGTTATTAAAACTTGCAGAAAAACAGTGCACTTTTTTTCCAGAACACAAAGGATAAGCTACAACAAAAAAAAACCTAAGGAACTGTGACAGCACAGCAAACAAAGCAGGCTTACTGTACATTTGGACGTACTGCCACAAATATGATACCCAGTTTCCCAGCTACCTGTACTGTTCAGGTTTAGTGACAACTGGGCAGTAGCAACCTTTGACAGTCATAAAGTAACTGGTCTGACAGTATTCTGTTTTACAAAGAAATTAAAGTCTCCTGGCTGCAGCATTAGACACCTTGCCTCAAATGTTTAAGAACAACCTTCAACCCACTCCAACCAAAAGTTCTCCAAATTATGCAGACTAAGTTTTTCCATGGTACTTGAGTAACGAGCAGCAAAAATCAAGTATTACTCTTCCCAGTATCACTTGAATTTGGAGCAAACATTTGACTAGAATCAATCTGAGGATCTGCTACAAAAGTACGTTTTACAAAACAGAGGAAGTACAATAACGGTTCATCTTTTATCCGTTATTTTTAAATGGGGCTACTTCTAGATGAAATTTTGAACACACATATTGTATCGGTTCGACCCTTTGTTTTGTTACTGTAGGATGTGGTATGCAAAGGAAAAAAAACCACACCAAATAATTGCAAGTGGTATAATGCTATCTTACGTCTCCCGCTTGTCATACTACTACCCTTTTCACTTCCTATCCAAGATAGGTAACTTCATACTGATACAGCCACCGAACATCCCTGCTCCAAAAATGAAGCCATTTTGTGGTGAATAGAACTGTCATGATTCTTTTTTCTTGCAGTAAAACATTACAAAGTAAATCACTTCATTGTCCTTTCCATAATACTTAGTTTTTTCAGCAGTTACATCATTACTACAAGCTTTCAGAAAACAAGAATACAGAGTAATGTCTCTGAAAAAGCATCAGGCTGAATGTCTGACCAACAAGTCAAAGTGTCAAGGATTGCTTTTAATACTGATGAAACTTACTCTGGAAGTAAACAAATGAGTAGGCTAAATTTGCTTCTCAGAAAGGAAAATATTCCTGTACCTCACTTCAGTTAACACGGAAAGATTCTTTTTATCCATTCAACAAAATGCTTGAGGTAGGGTCAGGAATTTCAAGGCCAAATGAAGGCACAGCAGTAGCAGGTAATAGAGCAACTCCCATCTTTAAAGCACGAAGTGCAGGGTCCTATCTGGAATAATCATTCTAAATCCATGTACAAAGTGCTACAAACACCACTTTATCATTCTGAACTTTTCCAAATGACTTGTCCAGCAGCATAAATCAAGGATTAGCTGTCATGCTAAAGTATCAAGCAAAGACAGACCTTATAAACCTTAGTGAATTCATTTTACCTTTAAAGCATAATCTTTACCACTTCCAAGATCTTGAGCTTCATAAACAAATGCAAAACCACCTAGAAGAAGACACATTGTCAGTTTTTACTTCAACATGCAAGTAAATTATCTTTTTTAGTCTAACTGAGCTAACGCATGAATTTAGATAGTTTTCTGAATTTAGAAAATATACATATTTTTCAGTGGCTTGCCAAGGGTATGTGTAACCAACAGACAAGAATTAAAATATTCTCTTCCTTTCCTCTACAGGTGCCAGAAGTACACCTTGTCCCTTTCATGCATTTTGTCAGTCTGCATACACACTTCCTATGAAGCAGTTTTGTTATTTTTTTTTTTTTATACAGGTCCTTATAAAACAAGATTCAGTACAGCTAATGATTTTAACTAAACTAAACTACTTCTTGGTTTTACGCTGTTAAGCTTCAAAAAAAAAACAGCAATAATCAAGGAAGATAAAAAGTTAAATGTATACATTATCATACTTTGAGGGTAATTGCCATGCTTCAGGCTTCATACTGAAAGTAGAGAGCGTTTTCAAGTGCTGAAGCAAACCCTTCCAACAAAGGTGATGCTGTTACTGAATTGCACTACTTTCCTTCCAACTCCTTTTTGCAGAGTATCTATCACAAACACTACCAATTTGCACAAGAATCCTGTCCAAATTTCTACAAAGTAAAAAAAAGAAAAGTTAGAGGTCTGGTGAGCTTCCTCAAGTGCTAATTATTTCAAACCAACTGTATCAAAAGAATATACAGTTTATTCCAATTCCAAGATACTAGTATCACCTTCATTTCTTCTGGGAACATCATCCTCATGGTTATACCAACAGCATTGTTGCATATATGTTCTCTGTCTATTTCAGAGTATCTCTAGTAGAGTAATAGCCAAAGTGACAAGCTTCAATGATTCACCTTTCTGCTTCTTTAATATAAATTTCACTTCAACTGAACTACATAGCTCTGTTCTCTCTAGCAATAGTTTGGAGAACAAGCACAGAAGATTTCAGTGAACTACATTTTACTAGTGAACGAGAACAGGGTAACTGAAGAATGAACCACACAGGCAAGAAACAAGTTTACAAGGCACTTTTATTAAATATGCAGAATCTAAATCAGTAATTACATTAGTATCCAAATACTTTCTCTGTGGATGACGAACATTAAAATGATGCTGAAGTGAACACAGTATTTGCTTTGTGCACTTCGGTCAAACACAAGGATTTTCAAGAAGCACTCTCAGGAAGTTCTACACAGCAATTAACCATCACAGTGTTCTCCAAAACTCCTGAAGAGGTACCCCCCACACATCCTGTAACTTTACCAATAGCATCCATAACATGAAACGAGTAACTGAAAGACTCCTGGATATTGTTTTTTCCTTTGTATCTAAAGGGACATTATACACAGAATCATGATCCCAAACGCAGAGACAAGTAAAAGGGAGCAAGTAGTGCACCAGAGAAGAGTTTAAGTATCAGTGAGAACACTGACGAGAACAGTGGGCCGCAGTTCAACCCCACCACACATTACCCACGCATGCACTGCACTTATCCACATACTTTGACTCGTTCTGTAAATTCAGGTTCAGTACTTGCCACAACAGGAAGCTCCCTTAGTTCTTCTAAAGCCCCCAGTGCAAGTGTTCTGACCATCAAATATAAATAGCACTTGGTGCACCAACAGGACAGGGGCTGGAGACGGAATGGAGTCCATATTTACCACCATCTTAACGTGATACTTCTGGTCCTCTCTGAACAAGAACATATGCAAGAAAAACGTAGTCCAGGACAGAGCTGATCAATTTTAACAACTGTTTATGGATTTCATCAAGTTGCTCAAACAAACAAGGTAATCTGTGAGTCCTTCCCTGTTCATATCCAGAGCCATGTCCCAGGTTTTGAAGTCCACTGTCCCAGCGAGTTGCAAGCCCCTACACAACTAGACATCAGTCACTGCAACACCGAGCTACGACCTCCATGTCTCTGTCCTACACAGATCCCACAGACCTTGTACACAGTGAAGTGAAGTTACTGCTGGCCCTACAGAAGAAAGTCATAACATTTATCTTGACAAATATTTCTTTGATTTTTTTTCTAGTAACTCTGCAAGTAGCATCTTGAAAACACATGCTTCAATTTACAACATCAGGGACTTCAAGTCAACACAAATTTCTAGTACACCAAATCATTACACAGTCAATTTTCTGAAAAGCACTCAAACAAAATGGTGACAGAGACATTTCAGATGACGAAACAGTTACTCCACAAGTTCAGCTCAGCTGTGTATACTGCTAAGGGTTCTACCAGGGCTGGAATACAGAAAGCCTACTCTGCAATTCAAACACACACCTTGCTAGTACCTCTACAAATACAAACATCCACATAGCTACAGACAAGCACTCGGAAGTATAATGACGTCTTCATTCAAATGCACTAAAAGGCCATCTGGAAATTATAGAGGTGAAAGCACCTATGCATCACAATTAACTTATCAAATCAAGCCAAGTCACTATTTGAAAGTATATGTCTGATTAACAATTAAGCTGATCTAAACTCTGAAGAAGGCCCCTAGAAGCATTGTTATCTCTCCAGCTATTTCAATTACTTTGATAAGCTTTCCTACAAGCTCTTCCTCCAATATAGGAAATGCTTACAATACAGGCCAATTTGCACTTTATCAGTAAACTTAATCCTGTTGACACCAAGTATGGAGTACAAAAGAGGAATTAGTTTACCAAATGTCTTAAAAAAAAAAAAAAGTATTTCAAATTTTTGTGAAAGTGTCGATTATCATACGGTTAACCCAAAACTCTACCCAGTAGCCCTGAAATGTGCTCTCTCACTTTATAAATAATCATGAAATTCATGACCAAAACTCATCCACATTTATTAAAATACACAAGTTCATTTCTTGATGGAAAAGCCTGTGTTTTAACACTCAGAATCACAACGTTGTAACCACCTCGGAAAGGCTTCTAAAGTCTAAGTAATTTGTTTCATTTAAATGAATCTCATTTCCAACCAAAAAAACAAAAATCCATTTCAGTCCTCCTAACTGCCACCTAGGAATGTAAAGAAATTTTAAATTCAGTTTCACAGCTACTTCAAAAAAAAAAAGGTACTCATTTGGAGGCCTGTGTCTAGTGGGGTCCCTTAGGGGTCAGTGCTGGGCCCAGTGCTGTTCAATATATTCATCAATGACCTGGATGTGGGATTAGAGAGCACTGTCAGCAAGTTTGCTGATGGCACAAAACTGGGAGGAGTGGCTGACACCCCAGCAGGCTGTGCTGCCATTCAGAGAGACCTGGAGAGGCTGGAGGGCTGGGCAGGGAGAAATCTCATGAAGTTCAACCAGGGCGAGTGTAGAGTTTTGCACCTGGGAAAGAATAACCCCATGTGCCAGTAGAGGAGGTTGGGGACTGATCCGCTGGAGAGACATGTAGGAGAAAGGGACCTGGGGGTTCTGGTGGGCAGCAGGATGGCCATGGGCCAGCAACGTGCCCTCGTGGCCAAGAAGGCCAATGGCATCCTGGGGTGAATTAGAAGGGGGATAGTGAGTAGGTTGAGAAAGGTCCTCCTGCCCCTCT
>NW_009696904.1:0-868 GCF_000703405.1 Apaloderma vittatum
CTAATAACCTTAATAATCTCCTAATATCCCTGATAATTACCTAATAATTGCCAATTAACTCCTCAAAATAACCCAAATAACCCCTTAATATCCCTAATAATCCCCTAGTAACGCCCTAACTCTAATAATTCCCTAATATTCCCCTAATAGCGCCCTAATAACCTTAATATTCTTCTAATATCCCTAATAACTCCCTAATAATTGCCAAATAACCCCTCAAAATAACAAAATAAACCCTTAATATCCCTAATAATCCCCTAATAACCCTAATAATTCTCTAATAATCCCCTAATAGCTCCCTAATAACCTTAATAATCTCCTAATATCTCTAATAACTCCCTAATAATTCCCTAATAACCCCTCAAAAAAACCAAATAAACCCTTATTATCCCTAATTATTTCCTAATAACGCCCTAATAACCTTAATAATTCCCTACTAATCCCTAATAATCCCCTAATAGCGCCCTAATAACCTTAATAATCTCCTAATATCCCTAATAATTCCCTAATAATTGCCAAATAACCCCCCAAAATAACTAAATAAACCCTTAATATCCCCTAATAACCCCCTAATAACTCCCTAATAACCTTAATAATCTCCTAATATCCCTAATAATTCCCTAATAATTGCCAAATAACCCCTCAAAAAACTCAAATAACCCCTTAATATCCCTAATAACGCCCTAATGACCCTAATAATTCTCTAATAATCCCCTAATAACACCCTAATAACCTTAATATTCTCTTAATATCCCTAATAATTCCCTAATAATTGCCAAATAACCCCTCAAAAAATCAAATAACCCTTTAATATCCCTAATAATCCCCTAATAACGCCCTAATAACCCTAATAATCCCCTAATAGCTC
>NW_009696905.1:0-2415 GCF_000703405.1 Apaloderma vittatum
AAATGAGGTTCCTCGTCCCTCCCTGGGATCTGGGGTGGGGGGTTCTGGGTGGGGAAGTGGCCGAGCAGCGCCGGCGAACTGCGCCCTGCAGAGCGCTTGGCCAGCGTCTATTTTTAGACAAACCCTCCTCCTGCTCCTCAGGAGTCCTTTTGCCTCAACGCCACCCCCCTGACCGGCCTGCCTTGTTTGCCCACTGCACTGCAGGGAACCATTTTCAGAGCAGGCTGGTATAAAAACCACAACAGACACTTCCCTTAAGTTATTTATTAATCTAAAAACAGTAGCCGTGCTGCTGTCCCCAAGGGGAAAGCCCCGGCCTGGCAGTGAAGTGCTTGTGATAAAACTGTCATCGCCTCAGGAGCGAGTAGAGGGGAGTCCAGGCAGCTCCTGTGACCTTCCAGGGAGGTGCCTCCTCTGAGCTGGGGGTGTAGGAGAAGAGCTCAGCCTTTGCATGTGGAGATTTGACCTGGCCAGAACCAAGAGCTACTGCTCAGAGGTTGTGGCTGCTGGCTCACGCAGAAAAGCACTTCAGCAAGGACTAATTAAAAAGCCCCACAACCTTCAGAAAGCAAGTCAAGCAAAGGGGGAAGAGGATCCTTCAGTCAATTACAGCAGAGAAAGAATCGACCTTGAGAATTTCTGGAGGGCTCAGGAGGGACCAAGATAACATGACTAAAGTTGAGAACCATCTACTCAAAACAGAGGCAGTTTTCCAAGTAGCTAGATCTTCATGGGAACAGCAGCCCAAACTCTTACAGATTAAGTCCTGAGCCTCCAAACCCTTCACAGGTAACTAAGCTCTGAAGCGGCAGCACCAAGCTTGGGCCTGAGCAAAACCACCCTGATCTGAGAGAGGAGGCTCTTCCTGAAGTGGTCTCGTTCTTCCGAAAGGATTCTGTCTTAATGCAGAGCTAGTGCTCGCCCCCTCAGAGTTCAACAGCTGGGAAGAGCCTCCTGTCAGGGTGCCTTCCGAAAGGCCCTTCTGTTTATGAAGACTTACCGGACAGTTACAGACAGGCCCTGCACAGTGGTTCAGAGAGCTGGGGGCCCGGCTGCTGCTGTGCACAGCAGCTGGAAAGTTGTGCCCCAGCTGTCACCTCAGGTTACCTCCTCAGGCTGCCTTACAGAAGGAAGTGGGTTTAAAACACCAGGTCACTGTACGTTGTCTTAAGAAACCTGAAATTTAGCAACATCGCACAGGGGAAGAAGGAATGGTTGGTTCACACGTGAGTGAACCACCCATCAGAGCCAGCCTGGACACGGAACGGGAGAGCAGGCCAGACCTGTGGCAGCGGGGCGGAGCCAGCATGGCCGCGGTGCGCACCCTGCAGCCCGGCCGGCTGAGTTTCTCAGGAGCTGTTTGTGCAGCAGCAGCTACACCTGGTTCTTCTCCGTGTTCTGAGGCAGGAACTCACTTTTAGTCAGGCTCCCCCTCCCTCCCGGCATCAGGTCCGGTTGATCCTCCCCAGCACAGAGGAGCAGCAGTTTGCTTTGGCAGGTAGAGCTAAGACATTTCATAGTTTTGGTGAAAGCAGGGGAACCATGTCTGGCCTCCGGCAGCCACAGCATTTAGCTTCCTCCCTCTTGTTCTTCCCCATGCGGGAGCTCAGCAGTCAAGGAGCAAAGATCTTCCGGGTCACAGACGCTTCCAGCTGCTTCACTCCCATGGGCACATTCTCCTTATTTTCGGATCCAGGGTGCTGATGCCGCTTGCGGAAGTAACAGGCTCGGCAGACGGAGTGGTACTTGTCTGCTCCTCCAATCACTTCAACCTGGCGAGAAAATGGGGCGAGTGACTCTGCAGAGCTCAGTGCCCCAGAGGAGACCCCTGCAGACAAGCAGGACTGTCAAGGTGCATCTCCTGAAGTACTTTCTGTTCCAAGGGAACTCACCTCCCTCTCTGCTCCCAGCCTCTTGGTGTAGGAGGCCTCTCGGTAGCACTCCATGCACACGGCGTTCAGCTTCACCACGCTCTCTGCCAGTGGCACCAGGTTCAGGATGCTCCCGAAGGCCTGTGCCGAGACAGCAGGGGCAGTTCTGTTGGATGGGGTCTGTGTGGATCCCAAAGCAGCTGCTGTACTAAGAGAGTGTTTTACCTTTCTCTGGAAAGTCCCATCGAGAGCAGCAACGATGACTGTTTTCCCAGTGTTAGCCATCATCTCACAGAACTCCACGATGTCTGGGAACTAGAGGAGGTAGAAAAACAGTGGCAGGAGGAAGAAGGGGCAGCACTTTGCTCAGACCCAGCAGCACACACTCGGCACAGGGAACAAAGAAAGTTTGAGCTGTGTTGCCGATCTGCGAAACAGGAATCCAGTCCCGCTGCCCTCAGCCCGCAGGGGCGAAGGGAAGGGTTTGCCAGCAGGATCAAACTGCCTCAGGGTATTTCTTCCCACCCCCTCGGCGGAGGATCCA
>NW_009696906.1:0-2311 GCF_000703405.1 Apaloderma vittatum
CCAGCCTAGGCCATTCTATGATTCTATGCGATTTTCCTATAGCCACATCCTCAGAAATGGTTAGGATCACATGGGCTTCCGTAGTTCTCTCCTGAGGTTTCAGCTCTGCTCTCAACCTGCGCAGTTCAGTATAAGAACCACACCTTTTGAGAAGTTTGCTCTGTGAGAAAGACAATTTTTCAGCCTCTGGTTCAGTGCAGCCAGTCTGTGTGAGCCAGGCTTACAAGACCCTCAACATTGGACCAACCCCAGCCTCGGGACTCTGTCTGTGCTCCAAGACATAGACTCTAAAGATTATCTTCCCAGAGGGGCAAATTTCACAATTCAAACTGTCCTCTGGAAACATGCTGTCATCCAGTGTAGAGATTTTCCAGGCAAGCACACAAAGCAAGCTAGTCTCAGCTAATGGACCTAAAAGCTTCAAGAAACACCCCCTAATCTTGGTCTGTATTGTGTTTGCAAGCTCACCAGTGTGCACCCTGGAAAGAGAGAGGGGTGGAGTGGAGAGGAGACGAAAGAAGGATGAGAGGGGCAGAACCAGAGCAAAGCTGCTGGCAGGTGCAGATGACTCATTTCACACACTGAAACCATCAGAGGGGTTTTGGGTTTGTTTTACTGCTCTATCCATCAGCCCCTAGCCACTTTGAGGAAATCCATGCAGATTTCATGAGTTCCCTAACTCCCGGTGTGGGAGATGTGATGCTGAAGGCAGAGCAGGGAGCTTTCAATTATTGATGAGCGCGACCTCTCTTTAAACAAGGAATGCATAATTCATGGCAGCGCCGGTATTTGTGGTGATCAGCAACAGCTCTGTCTCTGCTTTGCTGAAATCCACAAGAAGCTGCTGTCCCCTCTCCCCCCATTCCCTTGGGCCCATCAGAGCCTTCAGCTGAAACTTCAATACCGTTTTAAATTGAGACACGCCAAGATGCTGCAGTGTTTCCCTTCACTGGGCAGGCTCCTGCCTGCTGGAGATGTGCACAATAAAGTGGGAGGATGGATTCAAGGAACCACAGAAGTGGGTGGAATGGGTTATTGCTTTGGGATAAGCAGGGGTAATTACTTTGCAAACACAGCCACAAGAGGACATTTCTCAGCAGCGGGATTCTTCTGACCCCAAGACAGGTCTGCAGGAATGGCATCAATAGAGGACAGAAAGGATAGACTCGATTTAGAGGGCAGTCCCTGAGGGTTCACAGCCAACTGTATTTCTTGTGGGGGTGGGAAAAAGAAAAGGGGAAGGGAGATTTGGTTTTCTGCTCAGTAAGTAACAATTTCTCCCCTAAACTGCTGAAATCCTGTGTGGCTGAAAAGCAAAGGAAAAAAGAAGCAAGGGCATATTTTTTTAAGGAAGGGAAATTTTAATGATGGATCAGGGAAGAGAAAGGCTCTTTCCTAAACACACAACTGGCCTCTTGACCTCCCAGCGGCACAGGCAAGGCAGGTCACTGTCGTTCTGCTCGAAGGTGGGAGGGTGCTCTTCTGCTGGGGGGTTTTAATCCTCCATTTGCCACAGAGCTCATAAAAGGCTCTGGGCAAGCGATGCCTGCCATCTGAATGAGGTGAACACTTCCCTACCACTCTCATGGGGATGGAGGACAAGGAAAAAGCAACTGAGCTCCCTGGAGAGATGAAAACTTGAGAACTACAAATAATAAGACAATACGGGGAAGGATGGCCAGGTCCTTCCCCAGGGCAGGAAGCACAGAGCTACCAGCAGCTGTGGGGTTTCAAGGCTCAGCCCCATTTACTCTGTCACTTGGTGCATGGGCTCCTGTGGGGACAACTTCCCTGGGAAGTGAGTCACTCCCAGTGAAACAGCCGCCCTTCCCAAGCCCCCGTGCTTCTTCCTCAGATGTAAAGGAAGGCTTCATCCTCTCCCTGCCAGCTCTGATCTCTTCGCCATATGGGACTGCAGTTACTTCAGCCCAGAAACATGGCTCACCCTTGGAGAACACACCATGCAATGCTCCCCATCCCTCCACTGCCTAAGTCTAGCATCTTCCTCCAACCTTGGTCTGCAGGCAGCTCTTCCCCAAAGCATCCTTATCCCAGACACGTGACTTGTATCTGAGCAGCATGCAGTGGGGGCAGGCAGTGCTTTTTACAAGGCATTGTTCCCAAGTTTAAAAAAAAAAAAAGCAGAAAAGAAAACCCAACAGGAAACAAAAATGCAATGTTGACAAAGCTAACTAAAACTGCTGGCTAGGTCCCACGGGAGCCAATACTTTTGAGACAGTGCATGGCTCAGCCTCCTATACCCAGGTAGATCAAGGGTATCCAGACACTATCTGGGCTATCAGCCGGAATG
>NW_009696906.1:2334-13625 GCF_000703405.1 Apaloderma vittatum
GCATGAATGGAGATAACCTAGTTCGTATATAGGCTAGACCTTGAACTTGGCTGCAAAGCCCGGCTATGCAGGGAGCCTTCCAGAGCCTGCAAAAGGAGGTCTAAACCAGGCTATTTTTAATCAGCCCAGCCCCAAACGTCCTTCATGATCGACCCATGCGACCTGTCACTGCCTTCCCAGCTCCCTGAGCTTTTGCAATGGTGGGCTGTGACTCCGAGGGACACAGCCCTCTGCTCCGTCCCAATTTCCTTGTACTGCAGAGCCGTAATCCAGGGGTGCCAGAAATACCGGGAGGAAGATTGGCAGCTCAAGCCCAAAGAGAAGCAGGAGGTAGCAGATGTCTCCTGAGAATGCCAGCACTCTCCTTAGAGACCTCTCTGCTTGGAGTCATCCTCTCTTGAAAGGGAATTCGGGGGCTTATTCAAATGTCGGCTTCTCTCCCATACTGCCGAGCTCTGGCAGAACCAAGGTCTTTTTTAGATGCTGATGACTATCACAGAATAACCATTCCAAATGTATCAGCGTGAATCAGCCCAATATCTGCATTATCCAAAAAAAAAAGCCTTCTTTTTTTTCCAAGAAGGCAAAATAATTCTAAGGAAGTGAAAACAATACTGGATTGTATCTGTACATTTCACCCAAAGCTTTCCCTACTGAGTTAACTGCTGATGCCTGTTCAGCAAGAGTGGGAGCTGTCATTTTACAGGTTTCTTACAAAAGCAGAAAGGAAAAACCCATAGTATTTGCTTCCAGAACATTTTCAAAGACAGAGAGGAATTAGTTTTTCAGAGAAAAAGGCATTAGGCGTTATTTGATGGATAATTACATTTCACAGGTTCTTGTCTGGGAAAAAAAAACACACCTCACATTGATCACAAGCTCCTTGTAAAGACATGGGGCCCAAAGGCCAATGCTATTCCTCTGGTAGCAGCCAGGATGCAGAGACAGGCTTTGATCTTAGCTATGTGTCGATATGACATCAAATTCAGACCTCCAGAGAAACATACTATCACTAATGCACACCCTTGATTGATTTAGACAGCTTGTTTTCCTCTTGCTTTCAAAGGCAACCTCGAAATGCTCTTTCCTCATGGACTTCCCAGTCGCTCTTAGGGAGGGCAAAAAAACTCACACAAGAGGAGAAGCTGGAAATCACACTGCAAATGAGTGGAACAGCGATTATGCCATTTAAAACCTAGACATAGCTAGAGACGTCTACTGTCTTCCCAGAACCTGTGGAAATACGGACATTTTAATGGTTACACGTGTGTGCTGGGACTCTGAAGAATCAGATTCCAGGCCCCTTATTGCACAGAAACAACTGTGCGCATAGGATGCAGTGTATGGGCAACAATCCCCGGAGCTTTTATTTGGGAATGCTGGCTGAATTATGTGATCAATAAAAGCATCGTGCAAACAGCAAATCTGAGCATAATGTTTTCGTGGGTGACCGCTCCATAGATTAACACAGAGCAGACACTGGCCAGCACTGATGAGTTGCCACCGCATCGTGCAGGCATTGGTTCAGTGAGAAGGAGAAAGAGGAGAAACACCGCTTTGGTCTCCTTGATGGACACTTTTGCTGTTGCAGCTCTCTGAGCTGTGTGAAATACGCTCGCTCTGTAACTAGCTGAGATGGTCCAAAATGCTAATTCTGATTTCTTCCTCCGAATAAATCATCAGCACTCATTAGATTTGCTACTTGCTGTGCAGCATCCAAGTGTCATGCAGACACTTTCAAAAACAAACGTAGAATGGAGAAATAAAGTGGCACCTAGAGAATTGTCTTTTGCGGTAGATATATGTTATGGTCCACTGCTTCATTTGTACCTTAAATGCCACAGCTGATCTGTATAGCTTGGGCTCAATTAAAAGAAACACCAGAATGAAAATTAGAGAGTCAGAAGACTACAGTGTTTATTCTCCTGCCCTTTGCATGTGAAATGAAGAGGGAGGAAGGGAGCAAAGGAAAGAAGGGCCGGGAAGGTGATGGCCAGTGTCCTGATGAAGCTGTCCTGCTGCCCTTTCCTGTCCTAACAAGAAGACAACTCTACATCATGATAGAAACACGGTTTTCTTTGTAGAAAAAGCACACAGGGGATGCATTTGGGCGAAGAGGTGGAGTAGCTGAGGAGTAGCAAAAGCCAAATGCTCCTTTCTGACAACAGTCCAGACCTACCAGGAAGAGAAGGTGTAGGTTTTGGTTTCTGTTTTCTCATGTTGTGCACTGTTAAAAGGCAAGGAAGGCTGTGAGGGAATTGAGGGCAGACGAGCTCGTAGCACGAGAAATGAACTTTGCTCTCTCTGAGTGCAGAGAGCTTACTATAGGGCTTGCTTGTATAGGGCTTGCTTTCTGCTGTGCTCCTTAATTGCACATGAAAGTAACCGGGGCTGGAAGTGGTCTTTGCACATGCAGTCTATACACTGTCTCCTGAGAGGAAGGTCAGCCCATGCTGTGTTGTACTCATGGGCTTATCTGTGAGTTTGTGTGCTTCGGGCTGCTCCAGACCTGCATGAAATAAGGGGTTGATGCTACCCTCCAAGCTGGTAAGTTGTCTGCTCTGTCTGTCCCTTGAGCTTGGGGTATCATCTTTGCACAAATACCAGCAAGAAAATAATGGGAGATGCCTTTCCTCAGCTCTCACATCTTTTCGCTCCAGACTGTCGGGGAGTGCTGCCCTTCCTCCCTCCCTGCCACGTTCACGGGCTGCCTGTTGCCCTTGGACAGAATAACTGAGGAACAGATACTTCTGGTTAGAGGGGAAAGATGAACTCAGCTTTTTGTTTAAATGCTTCTCTGCACGTTGAGAGCCCTTTGAGCTCACTTCAAAGGCAGATCAGGTTGGCCTGAAACATCAGGGCAGACAAAGAGCAGTCTCTCGTTGAAACCAGAAATGGGCTGCTGTTGTAAATCTTAGAGGTGGATCTGAATGTCTCCTCATTCTGGGGGTAAATCTGGCTCTCCCCTTGTGTTGGGGTGAGAAAATCACCCTCTGGTTCTTGAAAAGCCTTAAATGGGAGCCTAACTTGTTTTTGCTGGGCAATGAACTGCTGCCCCTGGAGCACACTTCTGGTCGCTTTTCACAGTCTTTGTCCTTAACCAGATTCTGTATATTATGTGACTAGTGAACAGTCTTTTCTCTCTGCAGTAAAGTCTCTTTCTTCAATGTATTAACCCTCTCCCAGCAGAGGGATGCTGTAACTAATTTCTAGGCCATTTGTACTGATGGTCACGTCAGGACCCGTGTTGGGGTTAGCAGAGAAATAACTAGTATGAAATTTTATCTGGCTAGTAAGTGTGATGCAGAATTGAGTACAAAATCATGTCTAGTGTCTATTTTGCATCAATGTTTCTCAGCTATAGGATTTGGTTTGACTTCCAGGGAGCTACGGTCCAAGAGTAGCTCAGCTTGCTGGACTAGGAACAAAACTTGCTGATGTCAAATTATCTACTGCTGAATGGGAGCGGATGTCAAAAGGAGTTACAGAGGTCCTCTGCAGCACCTCCAGAAGACACTGCTAGATGGGATGAAGTGTGCAGACTTTGCCTAGCACACTAATATGACTGGGATCACAACTGGGGAGACTGGCCATGATACATGAACAGGACTGGATTTGTTCTCGAGAGGGTGACAAGAGGAGGCAGCACCATGCACGAAGGCTCTTGGAGGTGGTAAAAGCAATTTTTAGTTTTCCTTTCCCAGAGAATCCTTTGGGGTAAACTATAGTCACCTACAAAATTCTCCTTAGCATAGAGGTCAGTGGTGATGCCTGCATCTAAGCAAAGTGCTTAGCAGTACCCTGTGCCTTCCCTCGTAATGTTACTGCTGATGCATATCGAGTAACGAAAGACTGGTGTTTTCCTGAATGCTCCAAGAGCCCCGTTCTAACATGGAAGTTAGAAACATCACTTCTGCTGCAAAGAAAGCTCCTGTTGTCATTTGATAACATGCTGCTGAGCGCTGCAGGTTTGAGGAAAACAGGAAAAAGCACAAGAGTTGCTAACCAGAATGGGAAACACACTGGCATTACTGGAGGAGCTACAGAAAAGCCTATGGGCTGCTGCAGTGCAAGAGGTGCTGGAGTCCCACGGTGAAGGGGAGAAGTGCGAGTGAAGGCAGAGCAAAGGGTTGGATTGTATAAGACACCCAAAATACCTACTTGTTGACAAAACAGAGGCTTCAAGAGGTTGATGGGAGTAGGACGAAGGAGGTGATTCTGAGGCAAAAAAAAAAAAAAAGAGGTGGGTAAGATATGCTGGCCAGGCTGAGATCTGCCACTTGATAGCACTTGCCAAAATGCAAATAATTTTCTCATTTCTGAAGATCTGCCAGGGGACACTTCAGCTACCTGAAGTCAACAGTTAATGCCCCTACTGCCTTTCCTACTGCTCCACAGAGGAGCTAGCACACATCTGAGGGACAAAAAAGCTTGCTGTGGATCTTGGAGCAGCAAGATTTGCCTCCTTGCCTCTCATTCCCTAGCCCAGCCCTGAGATACAGCATAGCCGGGCTCGTGTTTGACCTCAGCAGATGCTGCCTGTGGGCTTTGTAGAGGTGCACAGGGATAATCAGGATTTGGTTTCTGTTTGCTTGCTAATTTGAGCCCCTGCTGTGAGATTTGGATGTTTCTGAGGATTCTATATTAGCTTTAATAATTAAAAAATTATTTCGATGCTTAGTGAAGAAGATGCATGATCTATCATTGAAGCCGCTTAGCAACAGGGCTCATTAAGACATGTATTAGTACAGAAAGATACCCTTGCCCCAGCGTCCTCTTGGAATGACTATCCACTCATCTAAACAAGATAAAGGTCTTTGCTGGCCTCCTCTGAGGCCAGAGGATAAAGCACTCAACTGTGAAACAAGATTTCTTGGTTCTTTTTCTGGCTTCAACTATGTGTAAGTACGTGGATCTGGGCAAATCATTTCACCTGCTTCAGTGCCTCAGTTCCCCCACAGGTAAGATAAGCACAACAATGTATAAGCACTCTGGGGAAATGACTTTCAAGTGCCTAAGCTCATTAGAGAAGAAACAACCTTTGCAGCGAATAAAAAGTGTCTCAGCCCCTTAAAAGTAGCTTATAGTAACCACAGAGTTCGCACTGCCCTCCTGAAGCCTGACATACAGCCAGTTGATTACAGGGGAGAAAAAAGATCTTCTAGCCCTTTACCACTTGTCGGTACCTAAATAGAGATGTTAAAAACTTGTTATGTGGCTCAAAAGAATTAATTTTAGGCAAAGCCTGGCAAAGTATTTCTGGTTACTCTTCAAGGGGAAGGAGGGCCTGCCAGTTCTTGGGGCAGGATCTAATTTTGCTCACAGGAACGCTGTTAAATGCCATGTCTGAGAGGAGAACAGTAGTACTTTGTGAATTTTATTCCCAGAGTTATTCACTGAATTTCTCAGGCAGCACTATTCTCCTTATGAGGAGAAGCCAAAGCATGGTGGAGGAAACAGTTATAAAAGCAGACATTTTGCTTGATGGTATAAGAGCCAAGGCGTTCCTGGCTCTTGGGCTTGTGTGCAAGACATTGAACAAGCCTTGGGCAGACCTTAGTGTGGGGATAAGAAAAGTGTAGATGAAAGGAAGGTGAAGGAAGAAAAATAGGTATAGGTGTGACTGAAAACAGTTCCTGAGGGAAGGAGAGGGAACATGGGAATGAGAAAGCGTGAGAAAGGAGGAGGAGGAGGAATGAACAAGGATGAGGGAGCCGGAGACCAAGCAGGACAGCAAGCAGGAGGCACAGTCAAAGCATCTGAGCTCTCTCTGAAGAGACTCACTATTTTGCTTCTGCCTTTTTTTGTGTGTGATCTTGCCTTAAAATTGCAGGAATGTGGCAGCACAGCACTGGCGCTCTGATTTATTAATTCCATCCCATCCCACCAGCCCATAAAACAAAAGCATCTGTGTTTGCTCAAGAGGAGCACATGAAGGGCCTCATTCACGTCAGAGGTGGGGAGGGAAGCTGGCAGATACAGGAAAGTCATCCTTCCTTTTCACCTTTGTGTGGAGCTGGGCCGGGGGAAGGGCTGCGGGAGGGAAGGATCCAGGGGACAGGGTATCAGGAGGGAGAAAGCTAAGATCACCCTTTTGATCTGGGTGGGACAAAGTGGACAGGAGGACCCAATGAACACACTAGGCTGGACCACCTCCAGTGAGGAAGGCACCCCAGCACTGCAGAGAGGACAAGATCCCTTGCTGCCACCCAGGCTGGCCCAGCACTCGTCTCTGAGGTGGCACTTTGCACAGTTCTGCCCTGATGAACGTCAGTGCTACTGCTGTGGTCACAGCCAGGGCTTTCACAGAGCCCAGCGCTGTTGCCTGATCTGTAGCTACGGACATAACCATACTAATAAATTAAATCTGCCAGTCACAGGAGAAATATGCCCTTACAGCTGTTTTTTAGCTGTTTTTTCAGGATGAGGAAGGCTCAGGGCGAGATGAATATTAGCAATCCTACTTTAATGACTGGGGCATGAGAGGGGAGAGGAGACAGGAACGTCTGCTCCTGCCAGGCAGGGATCACCTCTGCTGTTTCTAAGCAAGAGGTACCGGGAGATTTTTGTCAGATGCAGAGGACTTTGCTAAAACCACCTCTCTGCCCCTGCCATTAAGGACAGCATCTTTAGGAGCCAGGCTACCTTGCAACACTGCATGGGGAGAGTCACCTCAGTGGAAGCAAGGTCTGCAAGCAACTGCTGCCTGCCTGGTCCTTGGTTTTTCCTCCAAGTTCTCCCACACAAGGGCTGCTGAGGAGCAATCCTGCTTTGCTAGCAAAATGCAGTTCCCATGTGCCCTGTACTCCCACACACAAACCCACCGTGAACTTACAGAACGAGACAGCATTGCTGCTCTAAAATCTTTTATCCAGAGCTGAGATTGTCTGACTGCTAACCCTGCTCAGCTCCAAGTAATCCCAGCACTTTGCTTGGCTAGAGGCTGATTGTACCGGGAATAAATGCCCTTACTCTCATTGCCAAGGGGTAACATCCAAAGAATAGGACAATACCATTTTCTTTTGTAATGCAGCATTATTCATAAACAAGCACCAGACAAAGTTGCCAGGATGCTGGCAGTCTATTAAAATACACAGCACAGGCGGGGGAAGTGGCAGCATAAGCACCACTGAACCAGCTCAAATCTCATCAGAACTTAACCTGAATACACTCCAGCTGACAAAAACCAAACCTATGAGAACTAAGCGCCAGCACATAAGCTGAAAAACACGTATTTTTTACTGCATGGAAATATGCTGTGGTGATCTTCTCTTGAACATGTCTGTCTCCTTTTGTCCGTTCGCTCTTACATTGATCAATGTTGTGGGTTTTGGAAGGTACAAGAAATCCTATGCTAGACAATTGTGAGAGGTTGAATCCTGAAGATTTTTTTCTATTTCAAATGGAGACTACTGTCCAGTTATGAATGATCTACTACTCATCAAAATTTTTCTCCTTTTCCTGAATCCTACACTCACCACCAGCAGCACCTCGTAGCAGCTAGTTCCATATGTCACTATGCACAGCATGGGAAAATACTTACTTCTATCATCAAATTGCTACCTTTTACATTTTCCTGAACACCACCCAGTTACTTTACTAGGAAAAGTCACATAGAGAAGCATTCATTCTCCCTCTTTTACCTCGTTCATTGCTTTGTTTTTTACCCCAACTTCCCTCCTCATTTGTCTTCCTGAGCTAACCAGCCCCATCTTAATGAATCTCTCTATGTGCATGAGGCATTAGTGGGATTACCTGCTCAGAGGAGAGATGAATGGCAAATAAAATCTAAAGGCCCCTGTGCTGGAGCTGTGGATCCCAGTTCTGCGTCAGAGCCCTGGGAAACCATGTCTCCTGAGGAAACTTAGCTTGCATTTTATAAATCTGAGGAATTGGCGTAGTGCGATGTTTTTAATCTCAGGGAGAAGGATCTCAGAGAGCCCCCCGCACTGTGTTGCAGAGGAAGCCAACAAGGCAGCTGATTGAACACTTGGGAACGTTGGCAAAGTAGATAAATTCGAGCTCTTAAGGAAAGACCTTTGGGAGCACTAATGTCACGTGAGAGTGAGCTGGAAGAAACTTCAAGCTCTTAATTATGAGCTCGCACAGCTTAAAACAACACGAAAGGAAGAAGGACCAAGTATGCTGACCAAGGGTCAGGGTGCAGTTTGGAGACGTACCCCATCCTGGAAGGATCGGTGGGGTCTGACCAGTGTCCCTTTCAAAAAGTGGGCTTTAAGCAGTCACACCTGCAGCCAAGAGGGGGGTGCCAATAGCCACAGGTGTCATCCAGACCCTGTATTTATTAGTCTCTTATGGTACTAGTAGGTTTTAAATCACAGTCCTGTTAGGCTGAGATGCTTCCCAGTAAGTGAATCTCAGAGATGCAGGGGCCTTGCCTGGGAGACAGACGATCTTGGGCTGTCTCAGCTCTGACGCTATCAGCTGCAGTGTCTCCCTTGTAAAGTGGGGGTAGTCATCCTGACAAACAGCTCTGTATGTGGGCAGGGAGTGCTCTTAATCACGTATGCGGAGTACTTTGAGATCTTGGGATGGGAAACAGCACAGACGAGCATAATGCTTATTATTAGACTGAAAGGCCAGGAACAAAACGGGCAGAGCGATTCTAGACTTCTCCAGGGCACTCCAGCTATATGGGACCCAGTTTCCAGTGCTGCTTGTTACCACCTTTTTAGGCTGCTTCTTTTACGAGGAACAATTAAATACAAGGAGGAAGGGGACAGATATCATCTTTCCTGAGTACATCCTGCAGAATAATTGCACTGCTTTCCCAGAGCAATTCTGCATGCTCAATAAAGGGCATCTTTGGAGCCTATCAGATATCTCATCCCTCATAGGCATGAATGTGAAGGTTTGCATCATGCACCAGGAGATCTCTTTTTTGCTCCCAAATGTTGGGAGTAGCAAAGACAACCAAGAGCGCTGAAAAGGAGGAATAAGAGGCCTTGGAAGAAGCTCCAAGAGCTGGATGGGGTTATGTGGTGGCTCCTTACAGCTGGGACAGCAATATTTCCTCCCAAGACATCAGTGGGAAGCTGGAGGTGATGGTGCCTGCAGCTCCAGCACCACGAGGGAGAGGGGAAGCGGGAACTAGAGCTACGAAGGTACAGGGAAATAGGAGGCTCTGCAGGGCAGTGCTGCTGGCAGGTGATTACAGTGGTGAAGAAGGGAGGAGAGACATCCAGGGGTATGGCTGGAGTGAATCCACTCCAGGGTCCTGCCAGCAAGCTGCCTGCTCGGTACAACTTTACTCTCAGACACCAAGGACGTTTCCTGACCTGCTGCTGAAGCAGAGGGAAGTTCCTTGCCAGAAAACACCTCAGCTGATGCTTCACAGGCAAGAAGAAGGGATGCTGGGTGCACAGGAGACACAGCCTTGGGCCGTCCGGTACCACCTCGGACACTCTGCAGGGAAGATGCCATTAGAGGACACAAGCACTAGTCACAAAGATGTTCCCAAACCATGGAAAGAGTATGAATTTAAGGACTGTGTAGTCTACACTGTGGAAGTATACTCTCTCTTGCTTACATTTAGTCGCTCTACAGCTCTGTACAGCTCCCTAGGCAACAGTCTTCCCAAATGACACCACAACAAAGCCCAAAGGTGCGCTCATTAAAAATCCTTGCCATGGAAGCACGTGTCCTCAGCCCAACTGCTTTACTTTCTATCCTATCGTTGCTAAGTGTCTTGCGAGTCAGGCTGAGGCCCTTCGCTGTGAAGGTGGCTGCATCTCGGCTGTGCTCTGTGTCAGCTGGTTGGATTGCTTTGAGATTGCAAGGCTGCCTAAATGGTTTATCAATCATTGTAATTATTATTATTATTACCACACTGAAAATGTCAAAGAAGACAAGAGCTTTAATTTGATGTCATCCCCTTCCTGAAATATCCGATACTACACTTCAGCTGCTCAGCGCATCTACCTTTGTACGTTAACTGCCCTGCAGAGCCTTAATTCAGTGCAGACTGAAGTGCCCTGAGAGCAATACTGAAGTCGTTCCCAGGAGGAAGGGAATGAGGGGAGCAATGACAGCCACCGGCCTCCTGGCCTCGCACTGGGCAGGCATGACACACACTCGGTCACCGGCACTCACATACGGTCTGTGCCCCAGGCATGCTAACTAGCAGATAGCTCCCAGGAAACCATAGAGCCAGCACCGATCAAAAATGATTCCTGGGCCCCGCATCAAGGCATGGAGAGAAGGGGATTGGCGGCACACAGCTGCAAGCAGATGTGGCACAGGCTGTCACACGCAGCTCTGCCAGTGCCCCCCTCCTGTCCTGTAACCCTCTCTATTACCTGAGACTGACTCCCCATAATGTCCTACCCAGGTATCTCGTTTGGGAGCAATGATGGCTTCCCTTCTGTGAGGATCCTGACCTGTTGTCTCTGTGTGCCAACTTCCTGTATGGCCCTCATTCCTAGCCCTGTCTGAGGATGTTTGGCAGTCCAGGGACGCGAGGCATGAACCTTACCACTCGTTTTCCCCTTTTGACACCAGACAACATTTGAGCCTGAGCAGAGGTGGGGGATCAGGCT
This sequence comes from Apaloderma vittatum, assembly GCF_000703405.1. Taxonomy (NCBI): domain Eukaryota; kingdom Metazoa; phylum Chordata; class Aves; order Trogoniformes; family Trogonidae; genus Apaloderma; species Apaloderma vittatum. The sequence continues at coordinate 12,894 of NW_009696906.1, forward strand.
CACGTGTGAAGCCGCTGTGCCCTGCTATGCTCTCTGCATACATGCTTTGCACAAGGAGGCCTCCCCTGGGTCCGGGAAAGGAGCTGAAAGCACCTGCAGAAGCTGCATTGTTCCCCCACTTGCTCACTGAGCCCTGCAGGCTTCAAGTTGCCAGACAAGGATTTATTGCTTGTCATTATTGCTCTGCTACAGAGATGCTTGGTGCTGCCCCGCTGACCCGGGCACCCGTTCTCCCAAACACACAGAGAAACTGCCTCTTGGCAGCTTTACCTAAGGGGTTGTTGAGGAACCTGCTGCTCCTCTCCCGATTTGCAGCACCTGGGAGCTTTCTCCCTCCCAGGCACTAGCTGCTGAGCTCCTCTCCCCAGGTCCCGGGCTGGATGGGCGAGTGGCAGGACGGCGAGGAAAAGAAAGTACTTTCCAACTCACCTAGGAATGTCCACGCCAAACTCTGCTCCAGAACACCAGCCAGTGCCAGGCAAGGGTGAAAAGGGGCCGATACCTTCAGCTCTTGCCCTCTCCCAGTCCACCTCTCCACAGCTCCTCACGGGGATGCCCACTCGGGGGGGCCGGTTCTCACCAGAGCTGAGTGAGCCTGAACACAAACCCCGCCGCCCCTTGTACCATCACGAAGAGGCACAATAAAACCTCTCGGGAGGGGGTGGTTAGGGGCTGGGAATGTGCAGCGGCGTGCCCGGTACCCGCGTTCGGGTAACCTGGTAGGAGATCCCG
>NW_009696907.1:0-6767 GCF_000703405.1 Apaloderma vittatum
GTGGGCCACCAGAACGAGCCGGGTGGGAAGGGCGGTAGAAGGAGATATTGCAAGGAAATCCGCTCCCCCGGGATGATGAGGGCCGGCTAGCTTCGCAGCTGTCTCCAGAGGCCACAGGCCTAACTGCAAGAGTGGTGGCACTTGGCTGGGGGGAAAAGACCATCTGGGGCAGAACGGGGGATCGCCGATCCAGTCTTGGCAAACTGCTCCAAGGAGGGAAGAAAGGAAGAAAAGCCTCAGGTGGTTACAGAGAGGGTGAGAAAATAGGGAGAAAACAGAATGAAGGAGAAGAGTGGGAACAGCCACTAGCTCAGACTGGGGGGAGGCAGTGATCCATCCAAAGAAAGAGTAAGTTTACATCTGCTACGGAACAAGCCTATACCGCCGATCCAGTCTTGGCAAACTGCTCCAAGGAGGGAAGAAAGGAAGAAAAGCCTCAGGTGGTTACAGAGAGGGTGAGAAAATAGGGAGAAAACAGAATGAAGGAGAAGAGTGGGAACAGCCACTAGCTCAGACTGGGGGGAGGCAGTGATCCATCCAAAGAAAGAGTAAGTTTACATCTGCTACGGAACAAGCCTATACCTTCCTGGAATATATTGCTTGGGCATCTCCTCTGTAGATGAAGACAGGAGAAGGGGTCTGAGCTTGTAGGGCCATGGGTCACTGGCAAAGGTGAACAGGGTCAAGACTAGGTCAGCAGTCTTGTTCCCTGGGTTTGTAACCGTTGGGTGTCTGGAGAGCAGAGCTGCTCTTGCAGAAAACTGGGCAAGACTTGTGGCCAAAAGACTTGTGCTTCCAGACTGGGGGATGGCAGGGTCTTGCTGGAGTGGTGACACGTACCCCTGGATGGGATGAGAGGGGAGCAGCAGGTGATAGCTCAGAGTGCTAGCAGAGAAAAGCTGAGGGACAGAGACCTGTGGGGAACTGTAGGGCAGGAGCAAGGGATGTTGGAGCGGGTGCATGGGGAAGGCAGGACCCGAATGACGAGGAGCGATGCGGATCAGGTCTTCTGTTACAGAAATGGCATTAGTAATGCTTTGGTTGGGGAGCCTCAAACTGGGAGGGCAGGGAGGACCAGATGTCTCAGCAGCACTGAAAGGAGCTGCTGATGGACAGAGCCCAGCCTGAGGCATGCAGGCACTGGTGCAAATCTAGCTCTTCTCTTCCTTGAAAGACACAGGGAGTGCTCTCCACAGCCTAAATCATGACAAGGTGTTTATGTGGGCAAGGCGGGGGGCGGGGGGGGAGAGAAACCTGGGGAGATAGAATGATCTTAAATTACTTTTTCTCTTTTCTCTCTTCTACAGTGAACCTCATGCCCTGAATCTCCAAGGGAACCTTTGAAAAGGATCTTCCCCTCCCTGCCATCTCCCTATTGTTTGCCAGCTCTGCCTTGCTTTGTGCAGGAAAGCTTGAAAGAGCAGGCTGAGGCCCTGGAGGACAGCAAAAAAGACAACGTAGTGAGGGTGCTGTCAGGTCTTGGATAGTGAACCTTCTGAAACTTGTTCCTCACCCGTCGCTCTCCACTGATGGCTCTCTGACAGACTTGGCAGGAACCTCTGCCTGGCCACGAGTGTGTCGTTTGGGGAGAAGGGGATTACACGCAGTGAGTGCACCACCCTCACCATTTTCACAGGACCTTTGTCCTGCCTCCCATCGTCTTTGAAACTCTTGGCTAGCTCCTCATTCACTAGAACGCTGGGCAGCAGGTGCCTGCTACAATCAAACTGTCTGAAGTCCCCAGCAGTCCCTGTTTGCGTGTGGCCTTCACCAGTCACAGCAGAAGGTGGTCCCTGAGACAGAAGGTGCTTGGTGGGCACATGAAGTAAGAAGAGCTTTTTCTTTGAGGCAAGAGTGGAGAAGGGGGATGAAATAGATGGGGAGGAAAAACATAAAGGAGACCAAGCGAGTGAGGGAAGAAGCACTGGCAAGTGTTCATGAGAAAGAGAGAGAAAAAAGGTAAAAGAAAGAAAAAGAAAGAGAACAAGGGAAAAAAAAACAGGTGAAAAAGTTAGAACAAGGGAAAGAAATATAAGCAAAGAGAAAGGAAGGGGAGGACTGAAAGTGAGACAGAGTTGACACCTGTTCTGCCTAGCACCTGGTGGCAATGCCTTGAGGAACCCCTCTAGCGTGTGTACACCTCACGTCGCAGCAGCAGTAGCAGTAGCAGCAGCAGATGAGGGACGTGGCTCCTCCAGCACGGAGTCCCACTCACCCTCTTACCAAATCCCAGCAACAGGGCCAGGGTGCAGCCTAGCAGGGGTGGCAGCATGGGGGACTCTGAATCAGAGTCCACCTTGCACAACAACTCCCTGTGGTGGCTGGCATGTGGGATGTTAGCCCTGTTGGCCAACTCTTGGATTATCCTCAGCATCACGGCCAAACAACAGAAACACAAGCCTCTGGAGCTGCTGCTGTGCTTCCTTGCTGGGACCCACATCCTTATGGCAGCAGTGCCCCTCACCACCTACGCTGTGGTGCAGCTGCGGCGCGAGTCGTCCGACTACGACTGGAATGAAAGCATCTGCAAGGTCTTTGTCTCCACATACTACACGCTGGCACTGGCCACCTGCTTCACAGTGGCCTCCCTTTCCTACCACCGCATGTGGATGGTGAGATGGCCAGTCAACTACCGGCTAAGCAACGCCAAGAAGCAGGCTCTGCACGCGGTCATGGGTATCTGGATGGTGTCGTTCATCCTCTCCACCCTGCCCTCCATCGGCTGGCACAACAACGGCGAGCGCTACTATGCCCGTGGCTGCCAGTTCATTGTCAGCAAGATAGGGCTCGGCTTCGGCGTCTGCTTCAGCCTCCTGCTGCTCGGAGGAATTGTCATGGGCTTGGTGTGCGTGGGTATCACTTTCTACCAGACCCTCTGGGCACATAGAAGACGCCGGCGGTGCCACCATCAGAGGCCAGAGGAAGCGTCATCCTGCTCTTCATCAGCACACACCACTTTCAATGTGCCCGCCATTGTAGTGGAGGATGTACGAGGCAAAAGGAGGTCTTCACTGGACGGCTCTGAGTCAGCCAAGGCCTCCTTGCAGATGACCAACCTCATCAGCGCTATCGTCTTCCTGTATGACACACTCACTGGGGTGCCTATCTTGGTAAGCAGTGAGTTCTTGCTTTCCCTTCAGAGTCTGCAGTTAAACTAGATTATCATTTCTCTCAAGTTCTAGAGAAGAAACTGTCTTCTGTCCACCAGCCAGAGAGAGCCACACTTGAATCTGCATTACTCTGAGGGTCCGTTTTAAAAAGACTGCAGTAATTCTTCCATCCTTCCTCAGCACAATTTTTCTCAAGAGAAGTCTAAGCCCAGGGAATACACACCACACAGCTTAAACCACTGTGAAAGTTTTAAGTAACCGAGAGAAGAGGAAATTGTTCAGGAAACTTACAGGGGAATCTACCTCTGTGAAAACAATGAGGTTTCTATTTCTCAAGTTTGTTTCTGGAGAACGAACACACCAGCTTTAAAAGCTGTTGCAGAAAGTTTTCTTTTTCCTTCTGTTTGTATGGTCCTAGTTAGCATTCAAGTTTTGGCTGGCTGGTTGATTGCCTGCAAAACTGAAGAGCTGGTGAAGTTCTCAGAGAGAACCATTAAGAGAACAGAGGCTTAGTCACAGCTGCTTTTTGGTTTGGGTTTTTTTTTCCAGTGGCTGTGTCCTTTTTTAGCTCCAGGTCATAACAATCACAGGTAGAAAGGGATGCTAACACCAGGTCTCATGCCAGAGAGATGAAAGCTGGCAATATGGTCCAGCAAACCTAGGGCAACACCCCAGGAACAGTTTTTCAAAGGGCCACAGGGTAATTACTTGGCGAATCCTTTGCAGACAGGTTACATTCTACTACAGAATTGACTCCTGTTACTTTTCTTCCTTAATCTCCACTTGTCTTCTTTCTCAGCATTGTTTCTCTCTCTTACCTTGAAGGTTGTGAGCTTTTTTAGCCTGCGCTATGATACAGCCCCCACCTGGATGGTCCTGGCTGTGCTGTGGTGCTCCATGGTGCAGACCCTGCTGCTCCCCTCCTTCATCTGGTCCTGCGAGCGCTACCGAGCAGATCTCCGCACCGTGTGGGAGCAGTGTGTGGCTATCATGTCTGAGGAAGACGGAGATGATGGTAAGTAAGCTCCTCATGGCCTCACAGTGCCCTTTCTTCACTAACCCCCTCCCCAAAAGACTACAGAGGAAAGAGGGGTCTGCCTTGGGAAAAGGACGTGATGGCCACTAGGAGTGGTGTTGTGGGTGGCTAGGTGGACTCACGTTATAGCTTGGCGTCAGCAACTATGAGAAAATGCATTCTGGAGAAGGCTCTGCCACTCACTTGCTGCCCTAGGACTCACTGGCATCCAGAAAAAATAAGTGCAGCATCCTTCACAGTAGATGCTAGAGAGGATGTGTACAGCTGCCAAAACCACAATGAAAGTGACACGCTGGGCCTCATCCCAACTTGCTGATCCAAAGGTCCAAGTTCTGTCAGTGAGCAATTCAAAAGTGGGACAGAAAAAACAGGGTGCTCTCCAGGTGCTTTAGCGCTGCTGCAAGCAGAAAGACGAGGCTCTCGTTCAGAGGTGAGCCCTGAAGGCTGCAAGTAGGGCAGCAGAAGTCAGACAAGCATTAGGATGCTGTCCAGGTGCCCTGATAACGTTCCTCTTGAGACTGAAAAGTATTGACTGCCTTTCTCCTCTTTGCCAACAGATGGTGTGTGTGACGATTATGGCGATGGCAGGATCTGCAAAGTGAGATTTGATGCGAACGGCGCTGCAGCTGTGAAGCGGGACTCCCGAGACATCAAACTGCTACCCATGCACCACATGTTGTTGCCCCAGGACAAGGTGCACTACTTGCAGGTGAGCCCAAAGCTAGCAGGGGGAGCCCCACAAGCCAATTCCTTCTCTGTCAGTCTCCCACGGCTTTGTGTCCTCTTGTCTCTCTTCTCTGCGAAAGCCTCAGCTTCTAACCTCCTTCAGCTACTACCCTTCTTCAAGTCTTCCATCACGTATCTCCTTCTCTGCTTTCCAGGTCCCTATCTCCCGGAGAATGTCACACGATGAGACTAACATCTTCTCCGCCCACCGCTCTGCTCCACCCTTCCTACACAAGTGGTCTTCATCTGACGACATCCGCATTTCCACCCCTCGCAAGCCTGGAGGCCCTGGCTTTTTGCCCCCTCAGCTGCATGACTACCAGCACCGCCGGCGGCCCCCAGAAGATGAGCTGACGACCCTGCGACAGTTTTTGGAGGGGGGCCTGATGCCCCGAGGCTCGAGCTCCAGCGTCTGCTTCTTCCGAGATGAGATCACCACATTCATCGACGAAACGCCACAACCCACCCCAGCCTGCAGCCCACGGCACTCCCGTCTCCCGCTCGCATCACGCCGCGATCGCCGCCTCTCCCTCGGCAGCAGAGAGGAGGAGAATGCCGACCGGCCACGGCGCTGCTCCTTAGCTGGCAACGAAGCCTGGCATCTGCAGGACGGAGAGCAGACGCCCCGTGAAAGGACCCTTGAGGCCTGCGAGGCACAGACCTTCCAGGATCCCAAACTATGAGAGACAGCATCCAAAACATTCAGTGCCATCACGGTTTTTAAATAATACTTCGAGTGTTCCCTTTTGCCCCAGGACCCGATCACTAATTCGCATTCTCATCTTTCTCACCAGCAGGCAAGAAACACAGCACCCCATGCTGGTGGGGGAAAAAGAAGTAGGACAGACCCGAAGACAGGAGCTCGATGGACGGAAGGACAGCCTGTGCCTGCTCTCAGGTTACAAACACACCCTTCGCTGCCACCGCCACTTGGCACCCTTGCCCGTCCTGTCCCTTTGTGAACTCCACCCTCGCATCCGCTCTGCCCTGAGACAATGCAGGTGCAGAATGGTATTAAAATTCTATATTTGGAGTGTCAATCGTGCGTCTGTTTTTAAAATAATATATTAGCAATAATTTTGTTTCCATAGAAACAAAATGACTGGCCCAATGTTTAATGAAGCTTCACAGGCTTCTGGAAGGGAAAAGCAGAACATGCGAGCCTCCTTTCCTACCTCTCCATCACTTTCTTGTCAGTGCATCTGGAAGGCAGCAGATGCTTAGCAGCCCAGGGAAGGGCACAAAGCCCGTAGAGGAGTTGTCATGGGAGACTGGGTGAAAAGTTTTCCTGTCCCTTTCAGGGGACAGGACTTAGGCTGCCTACAGCTAAGCAGAAGCAGCCTCTGTCCTTTCTAATATCATTTAGCAAAAGATGGTGCTTTGAGGTAACCCCAGGCTTGAAAACAACTACATTCTCTCCAAAAAAGACCCTAACCCATAACATGTCATTTCACCAGTGCAAACTGTTGATACCAGTGTGAACTTCGCATGACACACGATGGGCCAGACTTCTCAGCCGAACAGGAAAGGTGACAGAGCTTTCCAGGGGGGAAGATCCTCCACTGCCCACTCCATCAAAGCTGGGAGTGGTGAGGTTGGGAGCAGGCTCCTGCCCTGTGCAAAACGCTGGGAAGGAAGGTGCAGAGGTACCGTGTGGGAGACAGACCTTCTGCCCGGTTCTGGCTGTAGTTACAGCCGTGGGCAAGGGGTGGGCTGCAGTGGGGGGGCTGTGGGGGACAGCCCTCGACACCCAGAGCGCTTCTCCATGTAGTGGGACGTGGTCTAAGACGTCTCATTGGAAGAGTCCAGGCGATCCGCACCCAAACGGGAAGGTCGACCGGCCCCGGGGGTAGCTTGGCGGACGCCCGGATCAAGGACCCCGACACCCAGAGAGC
>NW_009696908.1:0-4413 GCF_000703405.1 Apaloderma vittatum
TTGGTTACATATTGTAACCCAAGACAAATATGCATAGCCATTTCTGTCCCCTCTGGTCATTTAGGGTCCATCAGCTGATTTCAACCCAATTTGTCCAAGACATCTGAAAGAAAAATGAATCTCTTATGTGTATAGCAATTATAATTGACCAGACTGCAGAGAGGAACACTCGTCAAGGCCCTCAGTGAGGAGAGAGGCATGTCATAATCACTTGGTTTATTCTCTTGGAGGTGGCAGCCAGTCAGCTGATCAGCACGTGTGTAGCGGCTGGGCGGGCCGTTTAGCACGTGGCCAGTTCTGAACTAGCCCTGGCTATCTCTGCACTAGCGCAGCTGTCCCCAAGGCCACAATGGGGAGACATTTCCTGCTGTGGAATAGAAACCAGTTTTGCAGTATATCTGCCGCTGTCCACATGGAGTGAGATGAGGACAGATGGCCCAAAAGCAGGGTTAACGCTCACTGATGAGGCAGAGGTAGAAATCTGAGATCAAGGAGATGAAAAACACTCTCACAGCACAGTCCTCAGCTGGCTGCTGGGAAAGGATGGCAGCTGGTCAGAAAAGAGCAGCATGGAAATAGAATCATAGAATCATAGAATAGTTTCAGCTGGAAGAGACCTTGAAGGTCATCGATTCCAGTCTTTGTCCCAGCCCTATCAACCTACTAAACTATGTCCCCCAGTGTAACATCTAGTCGTCTCTTAAACGCTTCCAGGAACGGTGACTCAACCCCCTCCCTGGGCAGCCTGTTCCAATGGCTGACCATCCTTTCAGTAAAGAAATTCTTCCTAATATCCAATCTGAACCTCTCCTGGTGCAATTTAAATCCATTTCCCCTCGTTCTATCTCTACTAGGGAGAACAGACCAACCCCCACCTCTCTATAACCTCCCTTCAGGTAGCTGTAGAGAGTGATGAGGTCTCCCCTCCATCTCCTCTTCTCTAGGCTAAACAGCCCCAGATCCCTCAGGCTTTCCTCATATGACTTGTGTTCTAAGCCCTTTACCAGCTTGGCAGCCGCCTCTGTACCCTCTCCAGCATCTCAGTGTCCGTCTGGTAATGAGGGGCCCAAAACTGGACACAGTACTCGAGGTGAGGCTGGATCCAGATCACCATGTAAAAACACAGCCTTGCCCCATGGGCAGCCAGGTCTCTGCTGGACTAAGTGAGGTCTGTCTCACAAAGGAAGTCCCTTGCTAGCAGGAAGAGGACAGAGCCCTCAGGCTGGAAAGATGACATCTTGGGCACAGAAGATCTGAAGCCCCTTGATTTGGGTTCCAGGCAGTGAGTTACGCCTCCTTCACACCAAGGCAAAGAAGAACAGAAAGAAATGTCACTATCCACAGATATGTTGCTGTTGGGGGATAGTGAGCATGAGTAGGCAGCACATTCTGCAGCGTAGTTGCATTGTCCAGATATGGCCCTTCCAGGAAGAATTCAATTCCCCTACTACACACGCTATTTGCGGGTATGAAAATGTTGTCCATTTTTGCGGGAGACAAAAAGATGCATACTTTTCACTAACAGCTTAGCAGATGTTCTCTCTCATTCCTGCCATTAGCAGACTACTGTTCTGTAATCCAGGTGAGATATATCTGTCCTTCCAGTCACATGCTGCTAGTGTCTAATGTAAATCACATATACAAACTGAATGCATCAGAACTGATTCTGCACTCTTGTTTTCACAGATATTTCATCCTTCCTCCAACTTGTCCACATTTCCCTCTCTCCCACTCCCTCCCCCTCTCAATAACAGTAAGCACGAAATTGTAAGAAAGAAAAAAAAGACTACAACACAACATATAAAACAACAGAGCAACTTACCTCAACCAGATGGTACCCACGAGAAACTGAAATACAAGCACGCATCAATTACTGCAATATTCAGCCCTCAAAAACTTTCAACAAATATGTTCACATAAACAAGATCCTACATTCTGCATCCTAATTAATTTTCACATTTGTACAAAACCTCTTCCAAGAGGAAGAAAAAAATATTAAAGTAACAGTTGCTCAGTGGTTTTTTCCTTCAAGTAACTGAAAAGAAAATTCTAGTTTTTCTATTTCAGAAGAATAATTATCAATTTTTGTCATGAATTTGAAGAAGGATTGATTTTACCCACAGATGTGACTTTTCTCTGAAATGGGGTCCTAGACACTTAGATGAGCATAAAATTTGCTTTCGCTTGGCATTAGATGTGAAGTAAGGAAAAAGGAACCTGTATGTAACTGCAAGATCCTAAGACAAGCTACAGAGGAAAAAACAGTTTTTCGAATAACTGATTCTTTGACTTGATAACTGAAATGAGGAAGTGGGAAGTGAGAAGATGAAACCTAGGGTATTCTGCAAATCATGTGACTTTGGCTAGGCTGAATGGAGCCTTTGCACTGGCCTTGCTTCTTGCTGCAGCTTCAGCGGTTGGCACACTGCCATTTCTGTGTAAACAATATGGGGTCAAATCTTCAACGAGTAACACAGATGGTCTTGAACTAGGAAAAGATTGTAAAACCATTTGTAAAGCCCTTAGGCTTTTTTCTCACACTCCAAATAAATACATGTGTACATATATTTACCTGTCCTATGGCTGGCTGAAATAGGCTGTCCTATCTTGCCATTTAAATAATTTAGCTAGCTGTCTGTATTTAAGGCAACAAAACTGTAGGAATGTCCCCCATTCTCATCAAGCCTTTTCATTTGAGAAGCGCTCTGATATTTCTTATATAAGAGAGTTGCACACAAAAGATTCTTTCCCCTTGGAAGGGGGAAAAGGATTTGTTACCATCATGAAGGTGACCAGTTCAGGGGCACTAGCCTCATCATACCTCCTTCTAGCAAGTGGGAAAAACCGCCCCAGCCCTGGAGCAGAGCTGGACACGACCTTCCATCCAGGACAGAAACCTGGCCCTGGGCATCACGGGATCAGTCTTGCCCAAGAAAAGCCTCTCACACAGCAGCATCGCTTGCTTTTGTAGTCTCTCTCCACATTAAAAGGCACCACTGGTGGTCCTGCCCAGTGGTTTTTCATCCCCTGTTCAGTAGGGCCTGGACAGTTGCAAGGAGTACATCCACATACCACCAATGGCCAAGACACATGCAAGCAACTACAACGGGGAAGGACTTTTCCAGCTGACTCTGTTGTCGTAGAAGTGACTAGGCAGCCAAGGCAGATAAAAGCACGTCACTCTGGCATCTACCAGTACAAAACGAGCACCTTCCCCGTCGTGACCACCACTACCATTAAGTCTTTGTTTTACTTAACCAGTTTAGTGCAGCTTGTGTCTTTGCTGTGTAAATTAGGTACAATGCATATCTGTGTGCTTCATGGATGTATAGGAGTTTGTAAAATTACATATATCAGCTCCAGTAAATTCTTTTTTTGTAGAAAAAGACTACAATGGATATAAGGGTTGTGAGAGACAATGGCTTCTATTTAATGCAGCAGAAATAGCATAAACTCTCATTTCTAAAGAGACAGAAGATATAGGAACATTAGATTGGAGAACTGTCAAATATGACCCGACTTTCAAGGAAGATGAAAGCAGTCAGGTATGCAACATTTCGTGGAAGGGAGGCTGACAAAACTTGAATTATCAATCTTGAAATGCTATGTAAGTGATCAGACAACTGTATTTCTCTAGGATAACCTAATCTAGGTGCTGCTGGGCTCCACTTTAGTGTAGTGTGATGTTGGATTAAGAGGTTTGATTTCTCCTCTTTCTTTTTTTTTTTTATTTCTTCTCTTTTTACTTTTTCCCTGCCTTAAGTGTCACTTGGATTTACTCTGGTGCTTATGGCACTACAGCCAAGGTGAAACATCAGGCGATGCTTGTTGCAGTTTTTTTCATACATGCAATATTTCTTCGTAGAACACTCAGCTGGTGAGTTCCTCTCCCTGTCTGAGTTGCTGGCAGTCATCTTGTTCAAATTTGGCATCCCTACTTTGCAGCAGTACCTCTGACAGCAGGATTGTGGGATTTTATTTTGTTTTTGTTTCCTTTTCTGGTACTTCTGCCTTTGTGTTTCTTGGGACACCTCCTCTGTGAGGCTTAGGGCACCAGTTCAAACCCACAAGTGTACTGGGGCACAGCATCCTGAGCAACCTACCAAGGCTTTGATGACTCCTCCAGACAAAGACTCTTCCTGAAATAGGTGATAAATAAATAAATAAACAACAAAACCCCTAAACAAAAAAACCCAACCAAATGAAGCCTCAGCACCTAAAGAAACACAGGGTGAAAGTTATAAAAATCCAAGTGACACTGCTTACCCAGCTGTAAATCCAGTTCCCATGAAGATGGAAACTCCCACCAGCCCCAAGGACAGGACTGTACCACTTGGTTGTCAGTCCTTCATACACACATGATCACCTGGACTCCCTTCCCTCAAGGCTGCAGCCTGAGCTCTCATGGTCCTG
>NW_009696908.1:4444-8195 GCF_000703405.1 Apaloderma vittatum
CCCAAAGATCAGCGAAAAAACCCATGAGAGAATAGAGAGGTCCCTGTGACTTCTGCCTTCTCCCTCGCTCTTCTCTCTTCTATTTGTAATTCATTAGCTGAGCAAAGTTGCTTTCCACCTCTTCCCCATCCAAGATCTCAGGTATGCACGTTCCCTTTCCCAGCAGGACCACAGTAGTGTAGAGAATGGCACAACACAGAGGGCACTAATCAGAGCACAGAGAGCTCCCAGGGTCGCTGCTTTACAGGAAGAATTTAATCAAGATTCAAGGTCTATACATCTGGAACTAGGAGTCCCAAAGCTAAACGGAACTTGTGATAGAGACTCGCACAAGTAGGCTGCAACAGGAACTGACATTTAGCTGCCAGGTTTTAGTTCAGTGCTACTTTTGCCAGAGCCTGGTAATAATTTGGAAAAGCACACTCATCTAGAGCCAACCAATGCTATTAGAAGTACAGGGAAAGCCTGATTGTTTTTCCATGCATGAAACATTAAGAAAATTAAGGCATTTCTCTCCAGTCCAAGTATTGACTGTAATTATAGATAGCAGGCAGCCTTAGCTGCTATAAAATATTGAAGTGCTTTTATATTGCTACTGCTATAGTTTACTATTTAAGGACGGGAGAAAAGTTACTATTTAATGAAGTGTAGTTTCACAGAACAACAGAAAGGAGGCCTATTACTATAGAATACTCTTGCCCTTTCCATTATTAGCCTGAAAGCACTTGTCAGACTAGTAGAAACAGGTTTAAACTTGCTTTACTATTTCTATAATGTTAATTTTCCCTGAGCAGCTCGCCCTCTGGGTAGTCTCCACTTGGAAGAGAGATTCCTACCTGACAAAACTGTATTTAACATATTTTAGTTTCTCAAAGTTTCAGGTTTCATGGTACAGCCAGGGAAGTCTCAGGTCAGAGAAAATAAGTTGCGCTCCAAGGGTTTCCTGACAGTCAGGCTTTGTCCTTCAGCTGTTAGTGTTAGGCAGTACACCTAAGAATACAACCACTGTCCAAAATCCCTCTACCATCTCCTAGTTTTGCAGGTGAAAGCTAGCCTTGGAATACCTGTGATCCTGGACAAGTCAGATGGACTGCAAACAGGTGACCAAGGGCACCTGAGGGCACCTGGGGCCAGAAACCTAAAAAAATCTCTGTGGTCCAACTTCCTAGCTGTGAAACAAGCACCTTCTTTATTTCATACCTATGAAGGAGAGGTATATTGGTAAAGAACATGGGCTCCTTGGAAGCAAAAAATGCTAGAGCATAGACAGGGGTTACTAATAATGAAATGAGGCGAAATTGCCCAGAAGGCTTGTCAAATTCTCCTGCATTTTACAGCAGTGCATAGGCATGACCAAAAATAAAAATCCAACATGAAAACCAATCAACCAACCACAAAGAAAGAAACAAGCAAATTAAATAAAAAAACCCCTCACAACAAACTCCACTAAAAGAAATCAGTGACTCAAAATCAAAATCTATGAACACACATGTGTTTCAGTTCTAAAAGGTGCCAAACATGAGAAGGCCTTTCAGCCCTACCTAAAAACGCTCAGTCACAGTGTACAGTGCTTTCCTGAACCCACCATGCTGAGCAGCTGTTCCCCTAGAGAGAAAAATGGTCCGTTTCCCTACCCTCCTTCAGACTCAGGGGCAAAAGGAGATTGGTGGGAATGTCTTCTGTCCCAGAGAGGGAAGCTGCCAAACACTTGGCACTCAAGACCTATCTGGCCCAGAGACAACAGTAGGCTAGTAGGATACTCCTAGTATCCTAGTGTTACATACCATAGACAGAAATGTGTAAAAGGGCCTCAGGTAGGAATGCAAGCAAGGATATCAACTTCTACAACTGTGGCTGGCACGCTAGAGGAGGCAATTGCTGTATGGGCTCCTCCACAATCAAGGACCATCAACTGTGTCATCAAGGACTATCAGCTGTGGCAGGTACCTTGGAGAAATGCATAGAATAGCAGAGACTTAACAGATGCCAGTTAAGAAGGACTGCACAAAGAAGAGAGACACCTCTCCATCAGCCACAAGGGATCACCAGGGACCTCCAAGGAAGCCTTTCAGAGATCCAGGCCACATGCATAATAACTATGTACGTAGGATAATTCGTTCCTGGAAATAGAATGAATATGTCTAATCTTTCCAGGGAAAACTGATGCCTGTGTATGTAACTGGGGGATATAAGTTTGTTCAGGTGCCAGATGTGGAACTATCCCCCATGCATCTGGCGCTGAAATAAGGAAATGCCTACTTTCTAATGCTAAACTGAGTGTTAGAGAGTTCTTCATTCACTGGAGTTTCAGTAACCCTAATAGTAAAGTAGACTAATTACAACACTCCCTAGGTTGTCATAGCCGCCATGTAAAGAAATGTCACAATTTTCTGGCCCAGACAGATGGGCACAGGATCTCAATGAGGAACACCAGGCCCAAGAGAACCAAGTCAGTTGGTCTGCAACTGGGGCCAATAAGCATCCAGATTTGTTTATTCAGATTACACTGTTTTACTCCATTGTGCTCCACTGGATTGGTTAAATATTAAATATATTACTTCCTTAGCTTGCAACGTGACTTTGAAAGGAAAGGACCAGTTAAAATTTGAAAGGAAAGGACCAGTTAAAATTCCTCACAGAAGCTGCTGTTGTACCTTACTCTAACTTTGTATCCAAACTGTCAGAGAAAGTAAAGGCCAGCCTCTGGAGTTCAGCACTTTCAAGACCTATCACAGAAAGTTGCCTAGGCTAAGGTTAAGCTTGAATGTAATTAGTTCCAAGCCTTGAAGGAATAAACCTAGACAAAAGAATAGACTAAATCAGTATTTATTTATAAAATACCTTTGCCGACAGTCAGATTAGCTTGAAGAGAGAAGACCTGTCTACATTTGTGGGGTTTGCTCTGCTAAAATGATTGTAAAGAGCCATATGCAAAAGCAGAAGGCATTACTAATATCCTTTGATTAGCAACATTAAACAACTGTTCTTCCAACAAGGCCTTGTTATTTCTTTTGTACTCATAGCCTCCTGCAATAAGTAGAACAGACAGCCAAAATGAAGCGAGATTCATCTCATTCATGCGTATGCTTGACACACAGCAGACATATATCCCAAGGGCTGTTCAGGACACTATCTTCCACCGTTTCAACATTTCCATTTACCTTATTCAGGCAACAGTTACCTTAACAAGTAAAAGCCTCCAGAATTTCTACGTTAAAACAGTCCTGCCCAATGACCATTTTATACAAGCATCCTCTTGCAATGACAATCCTAATTGCTCACTCAATAAACATCTCAACACAACCAATTAACACATCTCAAGACTTTATTTCCTTGCTGTCCAATTAACAAAACCTAAAGGCTGTTTCCTTGCCAGAAGAAAATTGGTGCTGTTTCACTTTGTGTTAAGTCAATTTAAAAACCTAAAAAGAAATTCACAGGTGATCACAGCTCTCAGGGGTACAGTTTCTCCCTGCTATTTGAAGTGCCAGGTGATCTTAATCAGGTCAACAGCTTAGAGTGGGAGTGATCTGCAGCCCAGTTGATTTAAAGGGGTAAATATAGGTAAAATAAGCTTGCATCAGGAAAGTCATTACAGTAAAGCTCTAGAGGTCTCAAAAAGTCTCTCAAATATAGAGATAAGAGGTTTCCTTAAAAATGTTGCACAGGGACGTCCTAGCTTTCAGCCTGATAAGAAAATGACTGAGGGCTGTAAAGGTCTGGTCGAGAATCACAGAATCACAGAATGTTC